>NW_022605585.1:148091-148507 GCF_008692095.1 Etheostoma spectabile | reverse complement strand
TGTTCTTGTACAGGATGTAACAATGTTTGCAAAAGTTTGCAGCTTGTTGGATGCTAGGTTAGACACGTTGTTTGGTCTGTGACCGGAGCGTGACCCAGAAAGCAGTGTGGTTACCAAAACACACATTATAACGACATCTTGTGTTTCCTCACATGTTTGCTGTCAATCGCTATAAATTTTATAAACTCCTTATACAAAAATAGCTAAAACATTCTTAATGCAAAAATAGCTAGACTTTCTTTATGCAAACATAGCTTCTACAGCAGCATTAGAAAGCTCATAGTGGCTCATAATGACAGCATGAGGCTGCTGCTGGGAGCTCTAAGCTCCAGTGCAAGCCATATGTTAGTCAGCGTTGGGGTAAGGCAAGGCAGCTTGATCTGTAGAGCACATTTCAGCAACGGGGCAATTCAAAG
>NW_022605585.1:143310-148081 GCF_008692095.1 Etheostoma spectabile | reverse complement strand
ACACAAAATCAGTTAAAAAAACAGATAAAACACAAGTATAAACAGTTAAAAATAAAAACATTAAGACAGATAGAACCCTAACCCACTTGAGACCACCTTCACACTAATTAGTCCATGTTAGTGCTCCGTCTCTACCCTCACGACTCTTATTTAGAGACGTTACCTTTTCTATCCTTGGTACTCTCTTGCACACTAATTGTAGGTCGATCTAGAGCTGCTTTCTTCGTGGCTACCCAACGACACTACACATTCACACTTTTTCTTTAAAGTGTTACCGTTTGAGTCTGTCTTTCTGTCTTTCTCTCTGTCTCTGTATTCTTTGTATTTAATTACTCTGAAATTAAACATTAAAGAAATAAAACACATGTACCGTTCGAGTCTTTCTCTGTATTACAGCAGGTAGGTACTCAGGTATAGTACCTGCCAGCTCTGCTTTTTTACGTAACCTGATGTATAGATTTATGTGTAGGGTATCTGAGTCAGAAAAGGACACAATCAAAGGTTTTGGCTAACCCTGTACGCAGTTCTGTCAAATTTCCTTTTAGACGGTGAAACCATTGGCAAACATGTCTGTTTATTAGAAACTGAACATTGTGGAAGGCGTTGTATTTTTGTGTTTGTGTATGTTCTTACTGTGATATCGATCCCCCTGGGTCTGAAGTAAAAGTTTATATATATCCCTTTATCTCTATATCTCTCTATTTAGTTCAACAGCTCCAACACCGGCCTGTTCACCATCCACACCGGTAAAGACGACATCAGGAAAGTCCACAAAGTCGACTCGTGGAACGGCCTGACGGAGGTGAGAAGCCAACGCAAAACCCCTTTAGGTTTTATTATGTGCAGCATGTTCCTCACACCGACCTGACCTGACTGTCGTCTCTGTTGGTAGCTGAACTACTGGAGGACTCCTCAGTGCAACATGATCAATGGAACAGCTGGACAGATGTGGCCTCCCTTCATGACCAGAGAGAGCACCTTACCTTTCTACAGCCCCGACGCCTGCAGGTGCGAGTGTTTCCCGCTCCCTTTCTCCTTTCTCTTATCGCACAGTTCTTTTTGTGTGCATCTGAAAACCCTCTGTTTTTTATCTTTATGTTTTTCCCAGATCCATGGAGCTCGTTTACCAGCGTGACGGACAGATGAAGGGTATCCCTCTGTATCGATATGTTGCACCCAAGACTCTGTTCGCCAACGGGACGGATTACGCCCCCAACGAAGGCTTCTGCCCCTGCAGGCAGTCCGGTCTGCTGAACGTCAGCAGCTGTCGACACAGTGAGTTAACGTGGGTCGCGTAGACGTGACAATACAGCATCTTGTTCATTTGGTGAATTGTGGTCATATTATGGACCTTTTTCACAGCCGACATTTTGACTTTTTAAAATTTATTTTACCTTTTTTTTTATTTAACCAGAAAATCCTTTTGAGATTGAAATGTCTCTTCCGAGGGAGACCTGTCCAAGACGGCACACCATTTGCAATTTAAACAGAAATACAGCAGAGTCAACACAAACAAACAAGCATCACACACAGAGGAAAGGAGCAGGTCACATGTGGCAGTTGCATTTTTGAGTTACATGGCATTTTAACATGGGCTTAAATTCATTTAATGGGACTAGATCATTTAGATGGAGCAAGTTATTCCAAAGAGCTCCAGCTCAGTAAAAACCCTTGGTACCTTGGACTTGTGATAGTAGGAAAAGCCCAGCTGACATTGATAACCTTAACGATGGCTCAGTTCCATTCAGTGTCCTGGTGAGATATTTCAGTGAGTCAGCATGCACAACACCAGGGCCTCTCCTAAGTGGAATGCAGCCAACGTTAATGGTTTTGAATGCACCTGTGCTTTTCCTACTATGACATGTCAACATGTCGGCTTATAAAAAGGTCTATTTTAAAATAGACCATAAAGCAGGGGATGCTTTAGGACCTGTCAATCAGGACAGAGGCTGTCGACAATAAAATCAGATGTTTATGGGTTCTTGGGTGTAGGAATTAATAGCGCTACAGCAATAAATCATTTTATTACAAGAATGGAGTACAAGAATTGCTACGCCTTTTGCCAACCAAGCTCGCTTCTCTTACACATTTAGATGAATGGCGGTAGTACCCGAAAGTCTGTTTACCCGCGGGTAAATCTCTGCTGGATGACTCGTGTCCGAAGGGTTGAGAATAGGCATCTTTCCTTTAGCAGTTAGCTTGGCATTTAGCTTAGAGTTTAGCCTAGCGCAGCGCCATGAAACCATAAACAACAATGGCCTGGCAGCATCATCCTCCCCAGCTCCACTGTGCAAAAATCATCACACTCTGTTCCATAAAAAACAAGATTCCCAAACTCGAGGCTTTAAAACAGCAGTCCACAAACCAATGGGTGTCATCACGGCTGCTGTGTCCACTATTTTTCCAGTCCATGTGCTTAAGTACAGCACATGACTAAATGTTCATAAAGATCTATATCTAGTGACAGGTTTGTAATAATTCCACACTTTCTTTTTCGATTTCCAGACTCTCCGGTCTTCATCTCTCATCCTCACTTCTTCAATGCTGATCCTGTGCTGCTGGACTACGTGCTGGGCCTTAATCCCACAGAGGAAGAGCACGGCCTCTTCATAGACATCCACCCCGTGAGTACACACACACACACACACACACACACACACACACACACACACACACACACCTGTCCCCAGTGATGGGTCGTTGGGAGATAATGCTGGCGAAATATGTCTGCGGATGGGGAAGAAGTTGTGAAGCGCGACATGGCCCAAGGTTTGGCTGTGGTCATTACCGAAAGAACCAGATTCCGGGTACAAGCGGTCCGAAATGGGTTTCCTCAGGAGGGGGGGAGTGGGGAACGATCTGAGGTTGCCCATGTTTGCCCCAGCCGGTCCTAATGTTGCTGGTTATGTCTAGCCAAGCTTTCTCCTGAGCGATACACCCAACTGAACTCACCGTTTTGTGTTTTATTGCTCTGCCATAGCCTAAACACGCACTGATGATTATTACTTGTTTGCTGATGATTGGATTAACGTGCCCGACTCAGCCGTTCTGAGCACCTTACAACTCCGCTGTGTGTACATTGTCAACGTAGCTGGCTGACCTCCACTCTGATAAGGTACTTGGAACCCTTAGAGACTAGGGTGTGAAGCTCATCCTCCTAGAGGATCTCGGAGTAGAGCCGCTGCTCTTCAGTCAAAAGGAGCCATTGCGGTGGTTCGGCTTGGGGTAGGATGCCTCCTGGTGCTCCCTATGGAGGGTTCCAAAGAGCACCGTCAGATGGGAGGAGATGCCCGGGAAAGACCCAGGACGAGTGGAGGGACTTCCAGCTGGGAGGAGGCCTCAGGGGAAGACCCAGGACTAGGTTGAGGGACTTCCAGTGGGAGGAGGACCACTGGGAAGACCCGACTAGGTGAGAGAGTATTATATTCCAACGCTGCGTGGGAACGCTGGGATCCCCAGCGGAGCTGGTTGATTGGGGCTCGGGAAGGGGAAAGTTGTTGGGTCTCCTGCTGAGCTGCTGCCCCCAAGAACCTGATACCGGATAGGCTGATTAAGCTGGATGGATGGTTGGTTTGTATAACGTTGTTATTACCACATCTTTATCGCTAGTAGCAAGATATCAAAATAAATAACATTCCAAAGCTTTAAAGACAAAACGTGCACACACCGTCGGGACTTTCCTGTTGAATCCCGCCTCATCGTCACTGCATGAAAAGTTACCGACTCACACTCTTCGAGGCCTATCACAACAAACTAACTGACACTAACAGACCACCCGTTTCTGACGGGACGTGGAGCCGTTGACAATCCTTCTTGGTCCTGATGTGTGTTGAACTCAGTGGTGCAGTACGTAGAAAGGTTGTTGGTTTAAAAGTACCACATCTCATTCCCCAAACAAGCTAACGCTGATTGGCACTGTATGGTTTTTGCTCAATGGTAAATATAACCATAGTTAGCGGGTCGGATGGCCCCAAAAATTACCAATTGAGTGACAAGTAGAATGTACCGATGTAACCGTCGTGTGATCAGAAGAAGAAGAATAATCTGTGTTTTTAATTGTTAAATATAATTGCTTTCTATGGAGATTACCACGTATTTAAGCACCTGGAAGGTTTGTGGCATTGTCAAACCGTTTTTGTAGGTTTGGGATTAGTAAAATCCCAAACAAAAATCCAAATCAGAATCAACACAGCACAGTGGCAATTGTAGGGAAGTCAAATGCATCGTTTTTAATATAATAATAATTAAAGTTACAAATATAGTTTTGAACCAGGTGTAAGCTGGCTGGGATTAAGAAGTGCCAACGGCCGATGCATGGCCGGGGCCGTAGTTTGCCACCTGCCTGTCCTTACTGTGCTGGGTTACGTATCCAGCTCCTGAGCGATGCCACCCAAATGAACTCCCCGTGTTGTGGTTTATTGCTCGCCATAGCCATAAACACCACTGAGATTATTACTTGTTATGCTGATGATGTTTGTATGGAACGCTGCCACGACTCGTCCTGAACACACCTACACAACTCCCGCTTGTGTACATGTCAACGTATTGCGCATGACCAACGCAACAATCTAGATAAGGAATTGAAATTGTGGCTCATTTTCCCCATAATTGCGTACGGTTTGTGAATTAAGGGTTTTAAACACAGAATTTATTGGTTTGGTAACAGGTGTGCCGGCGAAGAGATCTCCCATGAGCTTTCCAAGAGAAGGAAGACTAGATTGAAATAAGTTTAATATAGGAAAATAGATGGCAGTTGGAATTTATGATAAGT
>NW_022605585.1:141468-143048 GCF_008692095.1 Etheostoma spectabile | reverse complement strand
TGCCCCAACTGAACTCACCGTTTGTGTTTTATGCTCGGCCATAGCCTTAACACGCGCACTGATGATTATTACTTGTTATGCTGATGATGTTTGATGTAACGCTGCCACGACTCAGCTCGTTCTGAGCACCTTACACAACTCCGCTTGTGTACATGTCAACGTAGCTGGCTGACCTCCACTCTGATAAGGTAATTGGAACCCTTAGAGATAGGGTGAGAAGCTCAGTCCTCCGAGAGGAGCTCGGAGTAGAGCCGCTGCTCCTTCACGTCAAAAGGACCATTTAGGTTGGTTCCGGCCTATCGGGTAAGGAGCCTCCTGGTGCCTCCCTATGGAGTGGTCCCAAAAAAGAGCCCGTCCATCGGGAGGAATGCCCCGGGAAAGACCCAGGACAGGTGGAGGGACTTCCAGCTGGGAGAGGTCCTCAGGGGGGAAGACCCAGGACTAGGTGAGGACGTCCAGCTGGGAGGAGGCCATGGGAATACCGCCGACTAGGTGGTAGAGTATTATATTCCAACCTGGCCTGGGAACGCCTTGGGATCCCCCAGTCGGAGCTGGTTGATGGGGCTCGGGAAAGGGAAGTTTTGGGGTCTCCTGCTGGAGCTGCTGCCCCCAAGACCTGATACCGGATAGGCGGATGAAGCTGGATGGATGGTTGGTTATGTTAACGTTGTTATTACCACATCTTTATCTGCTAGAGCAGATACAAATAAATAACATTCAAAAAGCTTAAAGACAAAACGTGCACACACCGTCGGACTTCCTGTTGAATACCCGCTCACGTCAACTGCATGAAAATAAGTTACCGATACAGCTCTTCTAGGCCTATCAAAAAAACTAACTGACAACTAACAGACCCCCTTTCTGACGGGGACGTGGAGCCGTTACATCCTTCTATGGTCACTTGATAGTGTGTTGAACTCAGTTGCGTGCAGTCGTAGAAAGGTGTTGGTTAAAAGTACACATCTGCATTCCCCAAACAAAGCTAACGCTGATGCACTGATGGTTTTTGCTCAAGTGGTAAATATAACATAGTTAGGGTCGGATTGGCCTCCAGAAAATTACATTGAGTGACAACAAGTAGAATGTACCGAATGTACCGCTCGTGTGAGCAGAAGAAGAAGAATAATATGTGTTTTTAAATTGTTAAATATAATTGTTTCTATGGAGATTACCACTTATTAAGCCCCTGGAAGGTTTTTTGGCAATTGTCAAACACGTTTTTGATGTTTTGGGTTATAAAATCCCAAACAAAAATCCAAATCAAGAAGCAACACAGCACAGTGGCAATTGTAGGGAAGTCAAAATGAATGTTATTTTATAATAATAATAATTAAAGTTACAAATATAGTTTGAACAGGTTAAGCTGGCTGGATTAAAGAAGGCCAACGGGCCGTGCATGGCCCGTGGGCCGTAGTTTGCCCATGCCTGTCCTTAATGTTGCTGGTTACGTAGCCAAGCTTTCCTGAGCGATGCACCCAACTGAACTCACCGTTTTGTGGTTTTATTGCTCTGCCATAGCCATAAACACGCACTGATGATTATTACTTGTATGGCTGATGAATGTTTTATGGAACGCTGCC
>NW_022605585.1:138934-141443 GCF_008692095.1 Etheostoma spectabile | reverse complement strand
GCACTGATGATTATTACTTGTTATGCTGATGATGTTTGATGTAACGCTGCCACGACTCGTCCTGAACACCTTACACAACTCCGCTTGTGTACATGTCAACGTAGTTGGCTGACCTCCACTCTGATAAGGTAATTGGAAATTGGGCTATTTCCCCATAATTGCAGTCGGTTTGTGAATTAAGGGTTGTTAAACACGACTTTATGGTTTGGTAACAGTTTGTTGCCGTGCAGATAGAGATCTCCCATGAGCTGGTTCCAAGAGGAGGAAGACTAGATTGATATAAAGTTAATAATTAAGGAAAATGACATGGCGTTGGAATTTATGATACGATTTCCAAATGTCGGCACATTGGGTGCAACCTTTATTTTTAACACTACAGATTGGTTCCCAATGTAGCGTGATTTTAAAGGCAGAGGCAATTCAAAGTGCTTTACAGAATAAAAGCAGTTAGACAACAATTAGGGCTGCTCCATTATGGAAATGACTCAAACTCCCAAAGGTTTGGTCAATATTGAAATCCCGATTATGTATCAGGATTACTCGTTGACTTTTGGAAAGATGTTAAGAAACAGTTAAACCTATTTGCAGTGAAAACACCTTGTGCTGTGATATTGCCCTTCATATTTTTCCTGTTGAACTATTTCAACTCCCCTCCAGAACATAATACAAAATAACATGTTTGTTACAAAATGTGATGTGCAAAATAATCCTTTTTTCTTGATTTTCATTGTTGTTGTCACCGTCGCCAAATACACAGAATTATATTGATTGCACAGTCCTAACAACAACAAAATATACAGAGACGCATTAACGGTAATTACGAGTTAAAAAGCACATTTGATGCTCTCCTGCTGCCTAATACTGTATCTGAAGTCTCTTTTATAGACCTTAGTGGTCCCCTAATACGGATCTGAAGCCTCTTTATATAGACCTTAGTGGTCCCTATCTGTATCTGAAGTCTCTTTATATAACCTTAGTGGTCCCCTCTAACTGTATCGGAAGTCTCTTTTATATAGACCTTAGTGGTCCCTAATACTGTATCTGAAGTCTCTTTTATATACCTTGTCCCCTAATATATCGAAGTCCTCTTTATATAGCCTTAGTGGTCCCTAAATCTGGATTTTCCTTTGAAAAGTCTCTTTTATATAGACTTAGTGGTCCCTAATACTGGATCTGAAGTCTCTTTTATATACTTCAGTGGTCCCCTAATACTGTATCTGAAGTCTCTTTATATAGACCTAGTGGTCCCTATACTGTGCTTCTTGGTCGGCATAAGCTGGACTCACTGGTGACGGTGGCAGAGAAGAGACATTGACAAACGCTGGCTATACTGGGGGGGGAAATTCCAGCCCCCCCTGCACACCGTCATCCCCCCTATAGCCGGTGTTCAGTGGAAGTCGGCTCCTTTCCCAGTGCCTACCCACAGACCCAGGCCTCCTTTGTCCCTCATCCATCAGACTCTACAACTCCCACTAGGGGCGGAGGAATAGGGCAGAGAGGACAATAACATACATACTACAACACAATACAACATACATACACTATTACATCACATACCATGACTACACTATATGCAACATGATGATCTACATATATACAATACATCACATAACTACATACATAACACTACATATATACATACATGTATACCTGCAGTAAACTACAACATACTAGTCACCGCACACCTAGTCACTTCAAATCACGCTTTCATACGGACTCTACACTGCACTTGTAGAATAAGTATTTATGGTCTTTTGTTTGTTTTATTTGACAAAATGTTCTCTTTGTTGTTATTACATTAGTGTTATTTTGTTGTCTTTATACATCTGTTCTTTTCTATTTTTTATCTATTTTTTAACTTTGTTCTTCTTGCTAAAACTGGTGCTGGAATTCAATTTCTCTTTGCGGGAGTCATCCCAAAAGATAAAAACGAGAATGTCTAATGTCTAATCTAAGTCTACAGTCGTATCTGAGTCTCTTTATATAGACTTACGTGTCCCTAATAGTTTCTGAAGTCCTCTTTATATAGACCTTATGTCCCTTACATGTATCTGAAGTCCTTTATATAGAGAACCTTAGTGGTCCCTATATACTGTAGCAATCTCTTTTATATAGACCTTAGTGGTCCCCTAATACTGTATCTAAAGTCCCACAATGAGCTTTCCTTAGTATTAGCCATTTCTGTGTCTGTAGCTTTAAATGCTATTATATGACTTTTGTGTAAATGTCATTGTAGTTGGCTGACCTCCAACTCTGATAAGGTAATTGGAAATTGGGCTATTTCTCCGTAATTGCAGTTGGTTTGTGAATTAAGGGTTGTTAAACACAACTTTATGGTTTGGTAACAGTTTGTCGCCTCGCAGATTAGATCTCCCATGAGCTGGTTCCAAGAAAAGAGAGACTAGATTGATATAAAGTTAATAATTAAGGAAAATGACATGGCGTTATAATTTTCCTTAGGAGGGGGCAAGGTGTAGGGCGGGGGTGTGGCCTTGACCAACTGCCACTT
>NW_022605585.1:138622-138924 GCF_008692095.1 Etheostoma spectabile | reverse complement strand
AAAGCCATGATGTCTCTCTCTCATGGGGGGCCCAAATTCTCTGGGCAAGCAAAGCAGAGAAAGGGGAGGTAACCTTTCCTCTTATGACCTCATAAGGGGAAAATCGGCTCATCTGAGCTTTCATTTTCTCAACAGCAGAGCAGGATACGCAGAGCAGGATACCAAGGGCAGGAAAACCAGGGGAACGCATATTAATGTTAAAAAACAACAACCTTAAAGTGACATATTCAAGCCATGGGACCTTTAACTCGTTAACCCGTCTATTGAGCAGCCTTTAAATCAGAATCAGAATCAGAAATACT
>NW_022605585.1:138451-138612 GCF_008692095.1 Etheostoma spectabile | reverse complement strand
CCGAAGGGAAACTCTGTGTTGCAGTCGCACAAGTATTATAAATATCAGAGTAGAAATATATAAATAAAGAAATATAAGGAGTGATGATATGGAGGAGATATGTTCGGTATTTACATAGTTAAAGGAATGTTATTGTACATTATTTACATAATTAACATAAT
>NW_022605585.1:123700-138441 GCF_008692095.1 Etheostoma spectabile | reverse complement strand
ATGGTGAAAAGTAATAATAATAATTGTAGTAGTTGAGTATTTCACACATGTCAGGCCGGTGTTATTGCACAAAACAGATAGTACAGATAATATTGTCCAGTTTCAACCTCTCTGAGTTTCTGCCCGTCTCAAATGAACTGCCGAGCTAACGCCTGCTAACTTGGCAGCTTAAAATAATTTTAGCATTAAAGCAACACTAGAGAACGTATTGGATCTTAAAATAAAGTTTCCAAAATCGTTTCAGTGGTTCATCGACTCGTAACAGGGTGAACATCACTTCTGTCTTCTGTATTCACGGCTTTCTACCGGCTGTAACCGCACTATGCAGGTTTGCCACATCGGGTAGTGGATCTGTAGTTTGAATGAGAGGCAATGAGGTAACTTCGCTTCCAACCTGTCGAGGAACCAAAGCGGGAAAAGTTGATTTTAGTGTGTTTGCCAGGATGACGCCGTATGGTGAGAATGAACATGTTGCTGTATCAATACGACCATTCAACCCTCGTGTCGTCCTCGGGTCAAACTGACCCGTTTCTAAGTGTTTTAAACCAGAAATATGGATTTCTTTCAACCGAATTGCCCAAAACTAACATGGATGATTCCATTGTACAACAGTACTTTCATTGAATTTTTGGGGCTTTATGTGTCTTTAGCATTGAAGTATTTTGTTAATGGTTTTTCAAAACAGTATCCGACTAAAACTTTTGACGTGTCTACCCATTCTGAGATCACTAAACCATCCGCTGATTCTTAACTATTAGCAGTAATTCCTACCATTTCTGCCTTTTTAACTAAAAACGGATGAATAATTTGATATAAATGAGGTTTTGTTGACCATGAATTTCCAAGAATGAAGAATTAAAAAAAAAACTATTATAAACGGTGAAAAAGGTGAACAAAAAATCAGAAAAGCAACAAAACATCGGGGGAAAAGTCAAAAAAAATTAGTCCATTTTCAATTTAACGGAAAGGGAAGGACAAGTTCAATGGTTAACCGATAAAATGGCTTAAATCCGTATACTGCCAATCTTTAGTGTTCTCCCTGTAAACTGTAAACAATGTTGTCTGGGGCTCAGGACATTTAATTTCCTGCGAGATACAAGCAGAACATTGTTGGATTTCACGTCTTCACTCGCAGATGTTCCCAAAAAAAGAAAAGCCGGCTATTTGGGTCCGTGAAGTTGAAATGCCGGAGGAGGACACCTGTGGCATGAAAGAGCTGCGAGAGAAAGCAGTTCTGATGTCCACGGCTGTTGTATAAAAACAGTCTGATTTATGATTCGCAACCCAACATACAATAGCAAGGAAAATTCAGAACAATATGCAAATGTATGATTTTCAAATTCTGCTAAGTGCCCATTTATGAAACAAATCCGCGAGGGGAAACAACAACAATCTGAGAAAAGACAGAGAGTGAGAAGCCTCCCACAGATACAGAAACCCCTCCCTGGATGGATGGAGGGATGGATAGATAGATAGTAGTAGATAGATAGAATATGATTGGTAACATGGGAAATTATAGTGGTACAGCAGCAAAAATCAGCTCCAACAGCACAGAATATAAATGAATAAGAATTTACAAATAAATTAAAGACAATATACCTGAAATGAGAATATGATCAAGCAAGAAGAAATATTTGAATATATACGAGTTGGGAAGGGCGAGGCGTCCTGTGATTGACCAACACCGAGTGGGATTGTGCCACTGGAGGTCCCACCGGGATGTCTCTCATTTTCGGCCGGATGTCCGTCCCAATCCTCGTCTCTGTGGCGGCGCTTAAACCGCGGCTGATCTTGAGACTATGGGTACCTGGTCCTAGGTCTCTGCAGGGTAATCCAGACAGCTAGCTAGATATCGGTCAATGGGAATATGGTTACTGGTCCTCAGGGTCTCTGCGGGTAAATCCAGAAGCTAGCGAGATATTGTCCAATCTGAGGACAATGGTTACCTGTTACTCAGGTATCTGCATTTTTTTTTTTTTGGGTAAATCAGACAGCTAGCTGACTATCTGTCAATCGAGGACTATGGGTTACCTGGTCCTCAGGTCCTGCAGGGTAAGTCCAGACAGCTAGCTAGACTTCTGTCCAATCTGAGGCCATGGTACCTGGTCCTCAGGTCTCGCAAGGAAATCCAGGACAGCTAGCTAGACTATCTGTCCAATCTGAGGACTAGGTACCTGGTCCTCAGACCTCTGCAGGGAAATCCAGACAGCAAGCACTAGACTTACGGTCCAATCTGAGGGGGACTCTGGGTTACCTGGTCCTCAGACCTCGTGCGGTAAATCCGGAAGCTAGATAAGCGATCTGTCAATAGAGTTTTTGGTGCACAAACAAGGTTTCTGCCTTTTAAGTTCTGTTAATGACTGTTGACGTGAGGTAACGTTCGGGGTCCAACACTTTGGCCACGTTATTCTTGGCTATCTGACGGATATCAAAATCACTCAAAGACCGACGCGTCCCTTTGTTGGGCCTTGGACCGTTCCAACTCAGACAATGAA
The DNA here is from genome assembly GCF_008692095.1 of Etheostoma spectabile. Lineage (NCBI taxonomy): Eukaryota > Metazoa > Chordata > Actinopteri > Perciformes > Percidae > Etheostoma > Etheostoma spectabile. The sequence goes on along the minus strand of NW_022605585.1, from coordinate 135,946 downwards.
TGTTATCACTGTTCCATACCCTAGTCGAGTGTTGTGTTAGTTGAGTCCTTTGAAAACTATTTGATGGTAAAACTGGATTGTCCTTCTCTAAAACATCAAAAGGCCGTAGAGGAAAGCTCAATATGAGGATTGCCTTCTTTGGTCTTTTGTTTTCTGTACATGGGAACAGTTTGAAATGTCAATACAATTTTAATGAAGTGAACACTGAAAGCTTATTCATGTCCCATTGAGATTAACACATTTTTTATTTCCTTTTTTCTGTCTCTTTCCAGCTAACGGGGCCGTCCCTCTGAAAGTGTCCATCCGCCCTGCAGATCAACCGATACATGAAGAGGAGTGTCAGGAATTACGTTATGGAAATAAGTCCCTAATTACCCATAATGCCATTTAATATTTGTAATGTATTGTGTTTTGATCTGTTCATCGTTGCATATGACAGGGACACTTCCTGCTTTCCTTGGTTCACCAGCAACCTTGGAGTTACAAAGCAAAATGTTTTGCCTTTTGTAGAGAAACGGGAAAATTTATGAGGGTGGTGATGCCAAGATTGGTGAGGAGGGTAAGAGCGCTAGTGAGTACAGAGAGTTTTTCTTAAAGAGACACTTCGGGTTTGTCCTAAAAAAAACGGAAAAGAACGTTCTTTACAGTCCAATTTTCCAGGTGTTTCATCACTTTTCTTATTTGTGAGGAATTTGCTTTGCTTCGTTTCCACAAGGAGGTGCCTAGAGATTTGAAAAACTTGAAATGTTCTTGTTTCTAATTTAGGCCTTCAAAGTCTCAAAAGGGATCAACTAGGCAGAAGGTTGAACAGGTTTGTCTGTTTTCTGACGACTCTAGAACGTGTAACGTAGGATTTGACTGCGTTTTCTCCTTTTAAATGAAAAAGATACCGAGTCCGTTTGTCACTTCCATTGAAACCTCGACATTTCTAAAAGCCAGGCCTTAGCGCTGACTAACCCCATTAATGTTACATCAATGCTCATTTCGCTATCTCGCCCGTCTCACGGTCCCCGATTCACAAAGATATTGCTCTGATGCTATACAGAGCAAAACACACCCATGCAGGTTCGCAGCTGAGTGCAGTTTCTTCTTCTTCCTTTATGTCAGATTGTTGTTATCCATATGTTTAAGTATGAGGGGGCCTTTGTGCGGCAGACAGAACAAAGGAAATGTTCCAGCCACGAGCAAAACATCAGGCGTTGGATTCCAACAGTGACAGACCGATTTTAGAAGAGTAACTGTTAGTTTTAGGTTTATCAACCGGGACCATGTTTTTCAAATGTTTTTTGTGTGATAAGTGATTAACCGGAGCAACATTTAAAAACAGGTCCAGTAGTTAAACCCTCATGGTGCCCTCATGTTGTTCATGTTGTCCTCGGATCAAATGGACCGTTTTTCCTATACAATGTTCTTTTTAATTCCCCAAAAAAACATGTTGGGGCATTCCACACACCCGCTCTTGGCAAGTTCTTATCTATTAATTTTATAACCTATCTATTTCTAACTATCTATCTGTCTATCGATCTATATATATAGCTACTCTATATATCTATCTCTCTATCTATCTATCTATCTATCTATCTTATCTATTCTATCTATCTATAGCTATCTATCTATCGTTCGAGCAACTAGCATCAAACTTTCTAATCATATAGCTATATAACTAGCTATCGCGATATAACTAGGTATCAAGCTATCTAGCTTGTTCCTATCTATCTAGCTATCTATTAGGCTATCTAAATAGCTGTCTATCGAACTAGATATCTAACTAGCTGCTATCTAATAAGCTACTAGCTATCTAACTAGGTTGTCTATCTATCTAGCTATCTAACTAGATGTTCTATCCTACTAGCTATATATGATATCTAACTAGCTGTCTATTATCTAGCTATCTAACTAGCTGTCTATCTAATATAGCTATCTAACTATCTATATAGCTAGCTATCTAACTAGCTATCTCGCCTATCTACGCGCTATCTAGCTATCTAACTAGCGGTCTATCCTAAACTAGCTATCTAGCTATATAACTAGCTGTCTATCTAGCTATCTAATAGCTGTCTCTAGATGTCTCTAGACAAGAGACCCAATGGGCCTCGGTGTCGTCAGACGGTCTGAACGGAGATCCATAGTTAGCGGAGGCAAGGACATCGCCACAGACCGACTCTATTACACCATCCTACTATATTATACTTATTATACTATATTACACAATATACTAATTATAATATATATAATATATTAAAACGTCTCCAAATCTCGGAAAACCAGAGATGGGAGGGGTTATATTTTGAAGTGGGCACAAAGTTGTCAAAATCGGAGCAGAAATCTGGCGAAACACATTGAGCTATATATTATATATATAATATATATTTATATATATATACTACGATTACTGCAACGTTGGGCCACTTAGTGCGTCTTAACCTCGGTGCATCTCTAAATGTAACTGTAAATAATTACTTTGATGTGTTTTTTAAAATGAACAAATAGCTTTATTTGCACAAAAAAGTAAATACAGTAGTAAGTCGGGGCCAGAGAGGATGGGGCCAAACATTACTGAAAAATTGAACAAAGGTTAAGTGATTAGAATCTATGGCAACTCAGTGGGCTAATCTTTAGATTCAGTGGTCTTCGCGTGATTTTTTTTTTAATCCCTCCAACATTAATTTAACTTTGGGTGCCTGGTCCCAACACCCAGGGACCCCTGGACCTGTTTAACACAGACCCAAATTTCTCAGCTGTTGCTGACATGCTTACTGTCTCTTCATGTGGTTCATATGTTTGGCACATTGTGTGGGTCAGTCTTACATCAGAAAAGTAATAATGTAAATAATGTAAATGGTAATGACCCTATAACTGCTGACTACTACAAAAATGCAAAGGCTCTTAACCCTAAGTTTTGCACATATCATGTATAGCTGGATTCTCCATTTTTTTTTTGAAAAAAACTCTCCAGAAAGTGCACCATTATGGTTTATTTTTCAAATGATTTCCTGGGGGAGCAACCCCAAAGACCCCCCTAGGGAGAGCCAATCCCCCCAATAATCAAACAAATCCCAATTTAAAAACTATGACGTTAATGATGCTGAAAGACCAAGAAATTGTTTGTACGCGGCCAACAAATGGGTGGCCACCCAATTCACTCAAATGGTTTTTGGAAAAGTTGGCCAGACTGTACTAGCGTCTATCAACTACTAGCTATCTAACGCGCGGTATATCTATTAGCTATCTTACTATATAACTAGCTGTCTATCTATTCTACTATCCTTAGGTGCTAGCTGTCTGATATCTAGCTATCTAAAAATGAGCTGTCTAGTATCTAACTAGCGTTATCGATCTAGCTATTTCTCTAGCTATCTAGCTATCTAAACTAGCTGTCTAGCTATCTAAACTAGCTGGCTAGATATCTAGCTGCGATGTTCTAGCTATCCGAGCTCTCTAAACCTAGCTGTCTAGCTATCTAGCTAGCTGTTAGCTATCTAACTAGCTTGTTACATCATTAGCTAGCTAACTAGCTATAATAGCTAGATGTGCTAGGGTTAGCCCGGCCTCAACCAGCCGCGCTATTCCTTTTGAATTGCCATGGTAAAATCCCTGTAATACACCACAATACATTCTTGCCCTTTCTCCTAGCGCGGTCATAGCGGCCCCATCCTCACGAACTCCACACGAAACCTGGGGTCCTCCCGACCGTGATGGAGTACATGCAGTACGCTTCACGCACCCTCGGCCTGCGTTACCATAGTGATCGCCGCCTGTGCACCACAATGAAGGTTAAACTTCTGCCGGCGTAGAAGGCGCTGTGTTTGCCCGTCACGCTTGTTTTTTTTTAACTGCCATGTAGCATGCCACACGGTTACCATGTTCTACCATACACGATAGAGAAAGAGAGGGAGGGGAATACAATGATGGGTGGCCACGGATTTATAATATTTAAGATAAATTATCTTAATTGATCTTGAAATTATCAGTCAAACTGGATGTGGTGTATGTTGTTTTATGCTCAAAGAGAAAAGAAAAGGGGATTTGTTGTTCTTCTCAAGTTCAATACTGCGTATGAATACACAGCTTCCTCAAAAACCATGGCATCAAATTAATCATGTTCTTAAAAGGTTCAAAAAAGTTTGAGGGACGATTGCATTTTATTACAACACCAGTAAAACATTAGTAATGAGGATGAATTATGAACACAAAAATTACAAAAACAAGGGACCAAGTTTGGCTCAGTTTTTTGTAATGGTTTACCTTTTATTTTTCGTCAACAAATCAAAATCTTACGGAAAAGACCAAAAACAAAGATGGTGGTACAAGTTAAAAATATTAAAAGTAAAGTCTCAGTACAATATTTAAAAGTTCTCAGTAATTTCCTGAAATGCGCCTGCTTCACTGTAGTCTTTTGTAACATATTCCAGTCTGGATATCCATCAACCTCCTTCCTTTAATTCTGTAGTCTCAAAATTCCTAATTCTGCTTTTCTAACTCAAACATTAGGCATAATTTCCTATAAATGAGGTTTATGACCATAAATTCAAAACATTAACTGTAAAAACAAAGTTAATAAGTCTAGTGTTACGTAGTGTGTAATGTCAAACAAAGTGACACATTGACACAAAGCGTCAAAAGTTTTTAGAGAAAAAAAAAAGGGAAAAACGACAAAAAAAGCGTCAACAAAAGTGTTCGATTTAAAAATTTGCAAGACAACTACGAGGTAAAAGGGCTGGGGTATCGTTACTTTAGGGGTTAAATGCATAATAAAAACAATTTAAAGGTGGTACAATCTGAATAATAGCCCATCTCAGTATTGATCAGTGAGCTTCAGCGCTAGGCTAAACGGTTCCCTGTCTTCGTGCTAAGCTAGCTAGGCTACCACTGGTCGCCCAGCATATGAGAGTGGTTTAACATCTTTCTTACTTCTCAAAAGAAAGTGAATGAAGTGTGTTTCAGTAAGTTACAGGAACGCGTTCCAGTGCTGGTGTACGTTAAGTCTCAGTTGTGTTATGTGTTATGGAAACGCGTGGTGTTGGCTAATCCATGAATCGGACCGTCAAAGGTTACGAGCGTTTATAGGCCGGTGTTGACTGCTTATCACACCAATGCTCTAGTGTTGTTTTACGGCTGGTGTGGTCAGCGCGCGTTAAAAACATGAAAGGGAGAACGACGTGTTCCCTTAGCGTTTAAACTTCAGTCACTTTTTTTTTTTTTTTTGACGCTGCAGGTTTTACGGACGCCCCCGAGGTGGACTGAAGGTGGAGGGGGGGGGGAAAATAAAAGACCTGAAACATCACTTTAAGTAAAAATAATTGAGCCTTTTATAATCCCCTAGGGGATATGGGAAAATTACAATCTCCACTATGTTGTTAGTAATCACTCACCAAAGGCCTGAGAATATCAGCCTGCTAGTAAAGACCAGCCACAGCAGTTGGGGGGGGGGGGGGGGTATATGGTGCCTTGCTCAGAGCACCTCCAGTGCCCAGAGGTAAAATGGCACTCTCGTACTTTGGTCCGCAAGGTGGGGCGGACAAATTTGAACCATGGACCTTCCGGTTCCCAACCCAACCACTACAGAATGAGATACGGCACCTGGCTCTGATTTCGTTGGACGAGATCTGCCTTTTGACATGGAGAAGAAAAAATAAATTAAATCTAAATAATTTGAGCTATCACTTTTGCGAGTTGCACCTTGGTTTGCAAGATCTGACTTTATCGGGAGAATTTGTGTAATATATATATTATATTAATATATACATGTGAGAATTTTCATATACCTGGTTGGTATTGTTCACCTCATGCTGGTAAATAGGAACGGACAACCTAATTTCATTGGCTAAGTATTTTTATTGTCTCAATGTCAAAGTCAGGGATCTCGCAACAAAAACAAAGTAAAAATCGTCCAAAAACAAAGTATAGATCTCCCAAGACAAAGTCAAGATCTCGCCCAAACAAAGTCCAGATCTCGCAAAACAAAAGAGTCAAGATCTCCCAAAAACAAAATTCAAGATCTCCCAAAATAAAAAGGGTCAAGAGCTCCCAAAACAAAGTCTAGATCTCCCAAGGACAAAGTCACAGATCTCGCAAAAAAAAGTCAAGATTCAAAAACAAAACGTCAAGATCTCCAAAACAAATCAAGATCTTGCAAAACAAAGTAAGATCTGGACAAACACACAGTCCAGATCTTGCAAAACAAAGTCAAGATCCGAATAAATAAAGTCCAGATCTTGCAAAGCAAAGTCAAGATCTTGCAAAACAAAGTCCAGATCTTGCAAAACAAAAGTCCAGATCTTGTCAAAAAACAAGTCAAGATCTTGCAAGGACAAAGTCCAGATCTTGCAAAACAAAAGTCAGGTCTCGAAAACAAAGTCCAGATCTCCCAAAACAAAGTCCAGATCTCCCAAAACAAAGTCCAGATCTCCCCCCAAAACAAAGTCACAGATTCTCCCAACAACACAAAGTCCAGATCTCCCAAAACATCAAGTCCAGATCTTCCAAAACAAGTAAGATCTCCCAAACTAAAGCCAGATCTCCCCGAAAAAACAAAGTCAAGACTCCCAAAACAAGTCCAGACGCCCAAACAAAGTCCAGGTCTCCCAAAACAAAGTCCAGATCTCCGCCACAAACAAAGTCCAGATCTCGCAAAACAAAGTCCAGATCTCCCAAAACAAAGTCAGATTCAGAGTCTCCCAAAACAAAGTCAAGATCTTCCAAAAAAAAAGTCCAGATCCTCCCAAAACAAAGTCAGATTTTTAGTGGCAAAACAAAGTCCAGATCTCCCAAAACAAAGTCAAGATCTGCCAAACAAGTCTAAGATGCTACCAAAACACCCCCAGTCCATGTCTCGAAAAACAAAGCCAGAATACCCAAAAAACATAGTCAGATCTAGACAAGGGGGGAGTGTTCAGTAATTTTTTTTTTTTATCTTCTTCTTCTTCTTTTTCATTTTTTTTATGTCACGTCAGAGGCTCCGTCGGCTTTTAAACGTCGTGATTTAAGTGTGTTTTGATGCTTTATGGTTTGCAGCGGCCTCGAGCCAATTTGACAATGGCTTCTCCCCGGACCGTGGAACAAACCCTGCGGTGTGTAAAACTCTCCGCCCTAAACAATCCCAATCTCAATCATCCAAATCAAGCCATTTGTGCGGGGGCTTTTTATGTTTTTTTAGCAGCAAAGTGATTTTTGTATTTGATACGAATCCATTTGTACCTACATTTGACTGATTTCTTCTTATTGAAAGAGTTGCCGTCCATGTTTAGGAACTGATTTATGAAACGGCGCTGCCAGAGCTGTTGGGATCATGCTTCATTGATTTACCGCGTTCAGGTGCTGGTTCAGGGGAGAAAAGCAAACATTCACACAGTTTCTAAAATACATATCAGGTATTTCGTTTCAGTTTGCAGCAGTAGAAAGTTGTGCTAGCATCCTTTAACATAGTCCGTAGTCCCGCAGACCCGCCTCCACGACGCTGTGGTGGAGGATCTTGTGAGCAACCACCGCATTCAGGATGGGGAACGTTGCTCTGGGTTACGGCATTTTTTAAACCAATCACATCATCGTGGGGGGGCTAAGCGCCGGCGGACAGCCACGGCGCCGCTTGCTAAAAGTCTCAGGAAGGAAGGAAGTTGTTCTGGGTGGAAACATGTGTACGTCAGCAGTAGTTTTACTCGTCAACAGAGACTCCCCAGATTGGACAGATATCTAGCTAGCGGTCTTGATTTACCCTGCAGAGACTGAGGACCAGGTAACCATAGTCCTCAGATTGGACAGCTAGCTAGCTAGCGGTCTGGATTACCCTGCAGAGCCTGAGGACCAGGTAAACCCAAAGGCCTCCAGAACACTCAGCTGCAGGTCTAGAGCGCCGACACAGAGGACAGAGAAAGGTACGAGCTGTCGTAACGTTTAAAAATAGGTAGGAAATGCCTCCCACAGTTCCCAAATCACCGCTGACCATAATTATTGTACTTGTTCTTGTCCCAAAATGTCTAATTCGATATCATGTAAGAACTTACTACGACATTGACATTTTTCACATTTAAAAAAATAGGTAAATATTCAATCCATAGGATATGAAGGAAGGAACACAAGGATTTGTAAAGACAATATGACGTTGTGGTGTCCGAACAGCAATGCTGGACGATGTGTTGCTCGAATCCGCTTGACCACTGTTTATTGATTATTAAAAGGTTATTACGTCATAAGTCGGCAGCACCGTAAAAGCTCTGCAGAAGCTGGAGAGTGCCCGATTTAACAACTTGGCTCCCAGATTCTTACAGGTCTATGCAGGTCCTCTGATTACACAACATGTAAAAAGCTGCGGGGGGGACAAGGTCCATGTAGGACCCACACCCTAGCAGCACAAATACAGATACCATTAATGAACTGTCCAGGAGACTCCAGGGGACCCCCGGTGGTACGCCAGAGGCCCCTTGCATAAGATAAACATCCTTTGCCCTGTACATTTAAGGCTGCATTCAAACGTCCGGTTCAGATTTTACACAAACATCTAAAAGGGACTAATAACTCGAAGTGCAAAACGTGCTGTGTGTTGTTGCATTCTCGTTGTGCTGAAGACTTGATATTGGAGGTTTAGCCGATACATGTACATACATTGTTGATTTTTCATCGCAAGGTCCTAATTTATTAAGCATGCTGCATGATTAATCTGCAATAAATCTTGCAATTTCCCCACTGGGGACAAAAATAACGGTTTCTACTTTATTAGCTTAATATGACTTTTTTAAAAGGGTCTGCGGAGGCAAACCGACCAAAACACTTCACAGTTAATGTTGTATGTGAAAAGATGCTGAAAATAACACAATACACCGTCTAAATTGAACTGCCGGGATGAAGTCGATTATAAATAGAGAAAGAATGAGTCCTTTTGCATGTTTTCTGTCCCTGCCACACCCACAATCTAAAATCCACAAGGCTGGATGTTTTCACGACGTAACGACCTAATAATCAAACCAGCGGGATACCTTGTTAAGCGTTTGCATTTTCTGATGGCTGAGTTGTAGTGAGGACATGGTGGTCGTCTTTTAGGCCTACCTTTAAAGACTATGTGCACATTACCCAGAAAGAAAGGAGAAATGTACAGTAAATCAACTAAGGGGGTTTACACACAAAGGCCACCAACATGTATAAACTGTACTCCTTTCTGTTGTGTAGCCGGGTGTATAGCACTCGAGTCCTGACTTGAGATGTATGTTCTATTGTCTCGGGTAGGGATTTAGATCGTTATCGGTCATTTTTTGGGCCGTTTTTTTTGCGGCTGTATCTGTGTTTTGCTTAACCTGATAAACCCCATAGAGTGAAAGGAAATTTAAAGGTGTTTATCCTTTGGCTCTCGGCTACATCGCCATAAAAAATGGACTCTCTGTTACTGGGGATATGCTTGAAAGTTTCTCATTAATTAAATAATTGCTAAAGCATTTAAACAAAGTTGTGTGTTTTAGTTTGGCAATATTCACAAATCTTTATTCCTGAATTGACAAAGATTGCCATTTTTCCCTGTAAATGCATATCGATTCTTTCAAATATCGTTATGCTTTTATAAACAAGGGTTTTTTTCTGGCCTCAGAATGGGCTTTTGGGGGGGGTGGGGGGAACCCCTATTGATTGTCCACATACACTTAACGGCAAGAGTCATTGCTACACCTTATTGACGAATCCATACATTTGCTGTATTTGACAATTTGATATAAACAAGGAATGTATATTTTGCTTGAGTAAATAAAAACCCATTAACAAAATGGTTAAAAAAATAATTAATATTCAGATAAATCATGACTTTGAAGTTCCAGCTTATATTAAAGTTCACGTGTTCGGCTTGTAAACGGGCTTGTTTTGTGGAACGCGATTTAAACCCATGTAGAGAGGATTGCTACTTTTATTCCTAAATTCGGATCAGGGGTGGTGGTAGAAACTCATCCGTAGGTTTGGGGGTGGGTTGGGAAACCGGTGGGTCACTGGTTCAAGTACCAGGACAGACCAAAGGATGGTGGTGGTCTGGTAGTCTCGTGAGCAAGGCACTGACCCTGCCAACTGTTCGCGGCCTCCCCCTCTTGACCATCTCTCCATTTAGTGTGTATGAGCATGAGTGCATAAACGAGCATGAGTGTGTAATAAGAACAGAGTGAAATGAGGATTAAATATAAAGTATTAGTATTATTATTTTATTTAAAGCATTTGAACCATGCTTAAGGAACAAAAAAACATTTTTTGAAATCATATGGCAGAAACGAGGTTTTGCCAGACACAATGATATGTTTTTTGAGTCGGAGAGTGATACAAAACAAATGTATATTTATTTGCTTAAAAGCAAATAAATGCAGGATAGAGGTGTTTCCTTTTTAAATGCATGAACTTTAAGGAACCCCATGTTGACTGCAGCGCAGACAGTCAGATAGGAAAAAAAAATGTTTTCGTGAGTAATTTTATAAGGTGCAAAACTGGCCTGTGTCTGATGCCCATGACTATGTCTGTCCTTTTAAAGAGTAGTTCTTGCCGTCACTTCGGGCCATTGTTGTAGGCATGTATTGGACAGGACCAGCTGAAGACATGAGACCGGGGGAGAGAGGGCGGGAGATGGACATGCAGCGAGGGCTGCAGGTCGGAGTCGAACCCCGAGCCCGCTTCGTCGCATGATAAACTCTAGATACAGCGGATTGACAAAAGTTTACACCCCCCGGGCTAAAGTATTGATTAAAAGAGAATAAAAAAAACATCTTTTGGAAATTATCTTTATGCCGTAATTGAAAGAATTTTAGTAAAATCCAAACCTTTAAGGACACTAAGTTTTCTTTGTGAATGAATAAGGTATTGCAAAATAATATATCCTTAAAATAAAAGGGGCATAAGTATACACCCCCTCATGGAAAATACAGGGGGCATAAGTATACACCCCCTAGGTTATTAAAACACAGGGGAAAAGTATACACCACCCCTATGTTAAAATACAGCGGGGCATAAGTAATACACCCCCCTCTGGTAAAATCAGGGGGCATAAGGTATACACCCATATGTTAAAAATCTAGGGGAATTAAGATACACCCCCCTATGTGACAACACAGGGGCATAAGATACACCCCCCCTAGGTTAAAACAACAGGGGCATCGGTAACACAACCCTATGTGAAAACACAGGGGCAAAAAGTCTACCCACCTATGGTAAAAATACAGGGAATAAGTATACACTTCCCCAGATGGTTACAAATACCGGGGGATAAGTATACAACCCCCTAGGTTAAAATACAGGGGATAAGTATACACCCACATATGTTAAAATACAGAGGGCAAAGTCCCATAGCAGGCAGATTTTTTATGATTAAAGGCCAGTTCATGCAGGGATCAGGATACGAGCATCCCATGATTCGTTCCCTTGGCATTTGGAATTAAAATTACCCCCCCTCCCCCATCCCCCTCCCACACATACACACACCCACACACCCACACACAACCCACACACACACAACATCCCATCCCATCACCTGTCCTTCACCGTCCTAGGTTAGGAAGTGGGTTATTTCCATTAAAAATATCTCTCATCAATGCAAATCAAACCAGGGAGTAGTCCAACTGAAATAAACAACAATGCCAATCTCTAGGTATGGTGAAGGTGTGTTGGGTGTGTGTGTGGTGTTGTTGTGTGTGTGTGTGGTGTGTGTGTGTGTGTGGGTGTGTGGGTGGGGTGTAATAACAGGGTGTAGGCCTGATACGACTTATATCAGACAGACAAGGTCCGTTTTGAAAAGCTTTTCATGTCCAGTTTTTTGAGCGAGCCGAGACGGGCTTACCCGATCATCATTTGGATGAAGTTGCTCCGGAGTCAAACTTATGAATTGGAGAAGTGGGACGGCCTCGCCCCCCCCCCCTTCTCCAGAGTCCACGCAAAGCTACCAGAAAGCATTGCATGGCTGTCGCCCACGTACCAGAATGGAAACAATGAAAAACTGACGGGTGAGTAAACCGTACTGGATAAATCCCCCCCCCCCGGTGGCATCCCAATTTTATTCTAGTTGTCAGTGTTTTTTTCAGTTTGTATCAAAAAGACGGAGGCCTTCATCTGCTTCATGGCGGATATTTCAGCCCGCGATTGGCCCCAAATAAGCTTTTTTCATTTTAGATACAACTCGAAAGGATGTGTTCAAGACTATCTTTCACTTCAACGCCGATATTAAGATGCCGGTCTAAAACAAGTCCCTATACATGGTATTAGATATTTTTTTCATTCCACTAGAAATGAGATGAATTTACC
>NW_022605585.1:122968-123675 GCF_008692095.1 Etheostoma spectabile | reverse complement strand
TAATTTGATCTAAATGAGGTTTGTTGACCATGAATTCCAAGAATAAGAATTAAAAAAACTATTATTAAACGTGAAAAGGTGACAAATAAATCAGAAAAGCAACAAAAACATCGGAAAAGTCCAAAAAAATAGTCATTTTCAATTTTGACCGGGAAGGACAAGTTCATGGTTAACACGATTAACATGGTTAACTCCGTATCTGCCAATCTTTAGTGTTTCTCTCCTGTAACTGTAAACAAATGTTGTCTGGGGCTCAGGGACATTTAATTTCCTGCGAGATCAAGCAGAACATTTTGGATTTCCGTCTCTCACTCGCCAGATGTTCCCAAAAAAATAAAAGCCGGATATTTGTGTCCGTGAAGGTTGAAATGCCGGAGGAGACACTGTGGCATGAAAGAGCTGCGAGAAAAGCAGTTATGATGTCCAAGGCTGTTGTATAAAAACAGTCTGATTTATGATTCGCAACCAACATACAATAGAAGAAAACAGAACAATGCAAATGTATGATTTTCAAATTCTGCTAAGTCGCCCATTACTGAAACAAATACGCGAGGAAACAACAACAATCTGAGAAAAGACAGAGTGAGAAGCCTCACACAGCTACAGAAACCCCTCCCTGGTATGGATGGATGGATGGATAGATAGATAGATAGATAGATAGATAGATATTGATTGGTAACATGGGAAATTATAGTGTTACAGCAGCA
>NW_022605585.1:120571-122958 GCF_008692095.1 Etheostoma spectabile | reverse complement strand
CACAGCACAGAATATAAATGAAATACTAATACAATATACATTCACGCAATATACATGAAATGAGAATATGATCAAATACAAGAAGAAATATTTGAATATATACGAGTTGGGAAGGCGCGAGGCGTCTGCTGATTCCCACCCCTAGTTGGGATGTGTGCCACTGGAGGTCCCACCGGATGTCTCTCATTTTCGGCCGGATGTCCGTCCCCATCCTCTGTCTCTGTGTCGGCGCTCTAACCTGCGGCTGATCTCTGAGGACTATGGGTACCTGGTCCTCAGGTCTCTGCAGGGTAAATCCAGACAGCTAGTAGACTATTCTGTTCCAACTCTGAGGACTATGGGTACTGGTCCTCAGGGTTTCTGCAGGGGTATAATCCAGACAGCTAGCGTATGACTATTTGTCCATCTGAGGACAATGGTTACTGTCCTCAGGTATCTGCATTTTTTTGGGGGAAATCAGACAGCTGCTGAATATCTGCCAATCTGACGGACTATGGGTACCTGGTCCTCAGGGCCTGCAGGGTAAGTCCAGACAGCTAGCTAGACTTCGTCCAATATGGGACATGGTTACCTGGTCTCAGGTCTCTGCAAAGGAAATCCATGGACGCTAGCTAGACTATCTGTCCAATCTGAGGACTATGGGTTCCATGGTCCCAGACCCTCTGAAGGGTAAATCCGACAGCAAAAGTAGACTATCGGTCCAATCTGGGACTATGGTTACCTGGTCCTCAGACCTCTGCAGGGTAAATCCAGACAGCTAGCTAGACGATCTGTCCAATCTGAGTTTTTTGGTGCACAACAAGGTTTCTGCCTTTTAAGTTCTGTTGAATGACTGTTGACGTGAGTGTAACGTTCGGGTGTCCACACACTTTTGGCCACGTATTCTTTGCTATGCTGAGGATATCCAAAATCACTCAAAGCCCGACGGTCACCTTGTATCGGGCCTTGGACCGTTCCAACTCAGACAATGAATGTTCTCACTGTTCCATCTCCCTTATTGAGTGTTGTGTTAGTTGAGTCCTTTGAACTATTTGATGCTAAAACTGGATTGTCCTTCTCTAAAATCATCAAAAGGTCCCGTAGAGGAACGCCTAACATATTAGGATTTCCTTCTTTTGTCTTTTGTTTTCTGTTACATGGGAACATTTTGAAATGTTCAAATACAATTTTAATGAAGTGAACACTGACAGCTTTATATCATTTCCCATTTGAGATTTAACACATTTTTCTTTCTTTTTTTCTGTCTCTTTCCAGCTAACGGGCGTCCCTCTGAATGTGTCCATCCGCCTGCAGCTCAACCTCTACATGAAGAGAGTGTCAGGAATTACGTATGGAAATAATTCCCTAATCTACCATAATGCCATTAATATTTGTCATGTATTGTGTTTTGCATCTGTTCATCGTGCAATATGACAGGACACTTCCTGCTTTCCTTCGCGTTCACCATGCAACCTTGGAGTTAAAAGCAAAATGTTTTTGCCTTTTGTAGAGAAACTGGGAAAATTTCTGAGGTGGTGATGCCAATGATCTGGTTTGAGGAGGTAAGCTCTTAGTGATTTACAGAGAGTCTTTCTTAAAGAGACACTTTCGGTGTCCTAAAAAAACGGAAAAAGAAAGTTCTTACAGTCCAATTTTCCCAGTGTTTCATCACTTTTTCTTATTTGTTGAGGATATTTGCTTTGCTTCGGTTTCCACAAGAGTTGCTAGAGTTTGAAAAACTTGAAATGTTCTGTTTCTAATTTAGGCCTCAAAGTCTCAAAATGGATCAAACTAGGCAGAAGGTTTGACAGTTTGTCTGTTTTCTGACGACTGAACGTGTAACGTAGGGATTTGCACTGCGTTTTCTCCTTTTAAAGATGAAAAGATAACGAGTCCGTTTGTCACTTTCCATTGAAACTCGGACAATTTCTTAAAAGCCCGGCTCTTAGCCGCTGATAACACCATTAATGTTACATCAATTGCCATCGCTATCTGCCCCGTCTCAAGGTCCGATTCACAAAAGATATTGCTCTGATGATATTACAGAGCAAACACACCCATGCAGTTCTGCAGCTGAGTGCAGTTTTCTTCTTCTTCCTTTATGTCAGATTGTTGTTATCCATATGTTTAAAGTATGAAGGTTGCCTTTGTGCGGCAGAACAAAGGAAATGTTCAGAGAGCAAAACATCAGGCGTGGATTCAAAAGTGACAGACCGATTTAAAGAGTAACTTTTAGTTTTAGTTTTCTCAACCTGGACCCTGTTTTTCAAATGTTTTTGTGTGTAAGTGATTAACCGGAGCAACATTTTAAAAATCAGTCCAGTATTAACCCTCATGTTGCCCTCATGTTGTCTTCATGTTGTCCTCGGATCAAATTGACCCGTTTTCCTATATCAATGTTCTTTTTA
>NW_022605585.1:120422-120561 GCF_008692095.1 Etheostoma spectabile | reverse complement strand
TCCCCAAAATAACATGATTGATTCCACACAACGCTCTTTGGCAAGTCTCTACTCTTATTAATTTTATAACTATCTATCTAACTATCTATCTGTCTATCTATCTATCTATCTATCTATCTATCTATCTATCTATCTATCT
>NW_022605585.1:106193-119087 GCF_008692095.1 Etheostoma spectabile | reverse complement strand
TGCTACTGTCTCTTCATGTGGTTCATTATGTTTGGCACATTGTGTGGGTCAGTTCTTACATCAGAAGAAGTTAATAATGTAAATAATGTAAATGGTAAATGCCCTAATACCTGCTGATACTACAACAATGCAAAGGCTCTTAACCCTACAGTTTTGCACATATCATGTAAGACTTGATTTCTCCATTTTTTTTTGCAAAAAAACTCTCCAGAAAGTGCCATTTAATGGTTTATTTTTCAAATTTATTTTCCTGGGGGAGCATACCCCAAGACCCCCCTAGGGAGAGCCCCATCCCCCCCAATAATAACAAATCCCAATTTAAACCCTGAAGTATAATGATGCTGAAAGACCCAAAGAAATTGCTTTGTACGCGGCAAAATATGGGTTGGCCCCCCCAAATCTCACTCCAAGGTTTTTGGAAAAGTTGGCAGCCCTGTAACTAGCTGTCTATCTAACTATCTAGCTATCTAACTAGCTGTCTATCTATCTAGCTATCTAACTATCTAACTAGCTGTCTATCTATCTAGCTATCTCTCTAGCTGTCTAGCTGTCTAGCTATCTAGCTATCTAACTAGCTGTCTAGCTATCTAACTAGCTGTCTATCTATCTAGCTATCTCTCTAGCTATCTAGCTATCTAACTAGCTGTCTAGCTATCTAACTAGCTGTCTAGCTATCTAGCTAGCTGTCTAGCTATCTAGCTATCTAACTAGCTGTCTAGCTATCTAGCTAGCTGTCTAGCTATCTAACTAGCTGTCTATCTATCTATCTAGCTATCTAACTAGCTAACTAGCTAGCTGTGCAGGGTTAGCGGCCTCAACAGCCGCGCTATCCTTTTGTGAATTTGCCCTGGTACAATCCTGTAATACACCACAATACATTCTTGCCCTTTCCTCCTCAGCGCGGCTACATAGACGGCCCCATCCTCACGAACTTCCACACGAACCTGGTTGTCCTCCCGACCGTGATGGAGTACATGCAGTACGGCTTCATCGCCCTCGGCCTGGTTACCATAGTGATCGCCGCCCTGGTGCACCACAAAGTGAAGGTAAAGCTTCTGCGCGGCGTGAAGGCTGCTGTGTGCCGTCACGCTTGTTTTTTTTTTAACTGCATGTAGCATGTCACACGGTTACGCATGTTCTCCCATACACAGATAGAGAAAGCAGCGGGAGGGGAATACACTGAGGGTGCACTGATTTATAATATTTAAGATAAATTATCTTAATTTATCTTGAATATTATCAGTCAAACCTGGTGTTGGTGTATGTTGTTTTCTGCTCACAGAGAAAAGAAAAAAGGTGATTTGTTGTTCTTCTCAAGTTCAATACTGCAGTATGAATACACAGTTCCTCAAAAACATGGCATCAAATTAATCATGTTCTTAAAAGGTTCAAAAAGTTTGAGGACGATTGCATTTTATTACAACACCAGTAAACATTATTAATGATGAGAATTATGAACAAAATTACAAAAACAAGACCCAAGTTGGCTCAGTTTTTTCTAATTGTTTTCCTTATCGTCAACAAATCTCTACGAAAAGACCCAAACCAACGATGTGTTAAAAGTTACACATATTTAAAAGTAAAAGTCTCAGTAATAATTTAAAAGTCTCAGTAATTTCCTGAAATGGCTGCTCACTGTAGTCTTTTGTAGACATATTCCAGTCTGTGATTATCATCAACATTCATTCCTTTAATTTTAGTCTCAATAATTCCTAATTTCTGCTTTTCTAACTCAAACATTAGGTATAATTTCCTATAAATTAGGTTTATTGACCATAAATTCAAAACATAACTGTAAAACTAAAGTTAATAAGTTAGTGTTACGTAGTGTTGATAATGTCAAAACAAAGTGACAAACATTGACAAAAAGCGTCAAAAGTTTTGAGAAAAAAAAGGGACAAAAACGTCAAAAAGCGTCAACAAAAGTGTTGATTTAAAAATGTTCAAGACAACACGAGGGTTAAACGGGGCTGGGGTATCTGTTACTTTAGGGGTTAAATGCAATAAAACACTTTAAAGTGGTACATTTCTGAATAATAGCCCCTAAAGTATTGATCAGTGAGCTTCAGCGCTAGGCTAAACTGTTCCCTGTCTTCGTGCTAAGCTAGGCTAGGCTACCACCTGGTCGCACAGCTATGAGAGTGGTTTCAATCTTCTTATCTTCTTCAAAGAAAGTAATGAAGTGTGTTTCCCAGTAAGTTAAGGAACGCGTCCAGTAGCTGAGTGTCCGTTATGTCATCAGTTGTGTTATGTGTTATGAAACGCGTGGTGTTGTCTAATCCCATGAATCGGACCGTAAAGGTTAACGAGCGTGTTATCGGCCGGTGTTGACATGACGTTATCACACCACTGCTCTAGTGTTTTTACGGCCTGGTGTGTCAGCGCTCCGTTAACAACACTGACAGGGAGACGACGTGTTCCCTTAGAGGTTTAAACTTCAGTCACTTTTTTTTTTTTTTTTTTTGAACGCTGGCAGGTTTTTACGGAGCCCCCGAGGTGACATGAAGGTGGAGGGGGGGGGGGACAATAAAATGACTGAACAATCACTTTAATTAAAATAATTGATCCTTTTTATTAATCCCCTATGGGGATATGGGAAAATTACAATCTCCACTCTGTTTGTTAGTAATCACTACACACAGGCCTGAGAATACAGGCCTGCTAGTACAGACCAGCCCAGCAGTTGGGGGGGGGGGGTATATGGTGCCTTGCTCAAGAGCACCTCGCAGTGCCCAGGAGGTAAAATGGCACTCCGTACTTTGGTCCGCAAGGTGGATTTGAACCAGGGACCTTCCGGTTCCCAACCCAACCACCTACAGACTGAGCTACTGCCACCCTGAGCTCTTGATTTCGTTTTACGAGATCTTGACTTTGACATGGAGAGAAAAAAATAAATTAAATCTAAATCATTGGAGCTATCACTTTTGCGAGTTTTGCACTTTGTTTTGCAAGATCTTGACTTTGATATGGAGAATTTGTGTATATATATATATATATATATATATATACATGTGAGAATTTTAATATACCGGTGGTATTTTTCACCTCATGCTGGTAAAATAAGGAACTGCAACCTAATTTCATTGGCTAAGTATTTTTATTTTCTCAATGTCAAAGTCAGGATCTCGCAAAACAAAGTAAAAATCTCCCAAAACAAAGTCTAGATCTCCCAAGACAAAGTCAAGATCTCGCAAAACAAAGTCCAGATCTCGCAAAACAAAGTCAAGATCTCCCAAAAACAAAGTCAAGATCTCCCAAAAACAAAGTCAAGATCTCCCAAAACAAAGTCTAGATCTCCCAAGACAAAGTCAAGATCTCGCAAAACAAAGTCAAGATCTCCCAAAAACAAAGTCAAGATCTCCCAAAAACAAAGTCAAGATCTTGCAAAACAAAGTCCAGATCTTGCAAAACAAAGTCCAGATCTTGCAAAACAAAGTCAAGATCTCGAAAAATAAAGTCCAGATCTTGCAAAGCAAAGTCAAGATCTTGCAAAACAAAGTCAAGATCTTGCAAAACAAAGTCCAGATCTTGCAAAACAAAGTCCAGATCTTGCAAGACAAAGTCCAGATCTTGCAAAACAAAGTCAAGATCTCGAAAAACAAAGTCCAGATCTCCCAAAACAAAGTCCAGATCTCCCAAAACAAAGTCCAGATCTCCCAAAACAAAGTCCAGATCTCCCAAAACAAAGTCCAGATCTCCAAAACAAAGTCCAGATCTCCCAAAACAAAGCCAAATTCGAAAAACAAAGTCCAGATCTCCCAAAACAAAGTCCAGATCTCCCAAAACAAAGTCCAGATCTCCCAAAACAAAGTCCAGATCTCGCAAAACAAAGTCCAGATCTCCCAAAACAAAGTCAAGATCTTCCAAAACAAAGTCAAGATCTCCCAAAACAAAGTCCAGATCTCGAAAAACAAAGTCCAGATCTCCCAAAACATAGTCCAGATCTCGCTAAAGTGATTGTTCAGTAATTTTTTTTTTTTATCTTCTTCTTCTTCTTTTTTCCTTTTTTTTATGTCACGTCAGGGCTCCGTCGGTTTTAAACGTCGTGATTTAAAGTGTGTTTTTGATGCTTTATGTTTGCAGCGGCCTCGAGCCAATTTGACAATGTCTTCCACCGGAGTGGACAACCCTGCGGTGTGTAAAACTCTCCGCTCCTAAACAATCCCAATCTCAATCATCCAAATCACGCATTTTTGCGGGGGCTTTTTATTTTTTTTAGAGCAAAGTGATTTTTGTCTTTGATACGAATCATTGTACCTACATTTGACTGATTTCTTCTTCATTGAAAGAGTTGCCGTCCATGTTTAGGAACTGATTTATGAAACGGCTGCGTCACAGCTGGTTGTGGATCATGCTTCATCTGATTTCCAGCTTTCAGGTGCTTGTTCAGTGGGAGAAAAGAAAACATTCACACATTCATTCTAAACTACATATCAGGTATTTAGTTTCAGTTTTGCAGCAGCTAGAAAGTTGTGCTAGCATCCTTTAACATAGTCTCGTAGTCCCGCCAGACCCTCCTCCACGACGCTGTGGTGGAGGATCTTGTGAGTCCACACACAGCATTCCAGGATGGGAACGTGCTCTGGTTTATCGGCATTTCTTTAAACCAATCACAATCATCGTGGGCGGGGCTAAGCGCCGGACGGAGCCACGGCGCCGCTGCTAAATAGTCTCAGGAAGGAAGTTGTTCTGGTGGAACATGTGTACGTTCAGAAGTAGTTTTACTCGTCAACAGAGACTCCGATTGGACAGATAGTCTAGCTAGCGGTCTGGATTTACCCTGCAGAGACCTGAGGACCAGGTAACCATAGTCCTCAGATTGGACAGATAGTCTAGCTAGCGGTCTGGATTTACCCTGCAGAGACCTGAGGACCAGGTAACCACAGTCCTCAGAAATCAGCTGCAGGTTAGAGCGCCGACACAGAGACAGAGAAAGGTACCGAGCTGTAGTAACGTTTAAAAATAGTAGGAAATTCTCCCCACAGTTTCCCAAAGTCCACGCTGACATAATTATGATACTTGTTCTGTACTAAAGATGTCTAATTCGATATCATGTAAGACACTTAGACATTAGACATTTTTCACATTTAAAAAAATAGGTAAACTATTCATATCCATAGGATATGAAGGAAGGACACAAATGATTGTACAGACAATATGACGTTGTGGTGTCCGAACAGCAATGCTGGACGATGTGTTGATAGGAATCCGCTTGACACTGTTTCTTGATTATTAAAAGGTTTATTACGTCAATGAAGTCGGCATCAGTACAAGCTCTGCAGAAGCTAGGAGAGTGCCGAATTACACTCTGGCTCCCAGATTCTTCATCATGGTCTATGCAGGGTCCTCTGATTACACAACATGTAAAAGCATGCGGGGAAAGGTCCATGGTAGGACCCACACCTAGCGCAACAAATACAGATACCATTCATAACTGTCCAGAGACTCCAGGGGACCCCCGGTAACGCCAGAGGCCCCTTT
This sequence comes from Etheostoma spectabile, assembly GCF_008692095.1. Lineage (NCBI taxonomy): Eukaryota > Metazoa > Chordata > Actinopteri > Perciformes > Percidae > Etheostoma > Etheostoma spectabile. Next base: position 113,606 of record NW_022605585.1, on the reverse strand, counting down.
CACTAAGATAAACATCCTTTAGCCCTTTACATTTAAGGGCTGCATTCCAACGTCCGGTTCAGATTTACCACAACATCTTAAAAAGTGACTAATAACTGAAGTGCAAAAAGTGCTGGTGTGTTTGTTGCACTTTGCTCCGTTGTGCTGAGACTTGCTATTGGCGTTTAGCAGCTACATGTACATACATTTGTTGATTTTCATCGCAAGTCTCTAATTTTAAGCATTGCTGCATGATAATCTGCAATAAATCTGCAATTTCCCCACTGTGGGACAAATAAAGGTTTTCTTTTCTTATCTTAATCTGACCTTTTTTAAAAGGGCTGCGGAGGCAAACCGACCAAAACACTTCACATTTAATTGTGTATGTTGAAAAGATGCTGAACTAACCAATCACACTCTTTCTAAATTGACTGCATGGATGAATCGATTATACCTAGAAAGAAATGAGTCCTTTGCATGAATTCTTCTGTCCCTGCACACCCACAATCTAAAATCCACAAGGCTGCTTGTTTTCACGACGTAACGACTCAAATCAAACCAGCGGCTACCTGTAATCGTTTGCATTTTCTGATTGGCTGATGTGTGAGACATTGTGGTCGTCTTTTAGGCCTCCTTTAAAGACTATGGTGCACATTACCAAGAAAGAAAGGAGAAATGTACCGTAAATAACTCAGGTGGGTTTACACACAAAGGCACACACATGTATAAATGTACTCCTTTCTGTTGTGTAGCAGGGCTGTAGCACTCGAGTCCTGACTTGAGATGTATTTCTATTGTCTCGTGTAGGGATAGAGCGATTATCGGCTCATTTTTTGGGCCGTTTTTGCGGCTGTATCTGTGTTTTTATTAACCTGATAACCCATAGAGTTAATGAATTTAAAGGTGTTCTCCTTTGGCTCGGCTACATCTCCGCTAACATCTGACTCTCTGTTACTGGGGATTATGCTGAAAGTTTCTCATTAATTAAATAATTGCTTAAAGCATTTAAACCAAGTTGTGTGTTGTAGTTTGCAATATTCCCAAATCTTTATTCCGATTGAAAGATTTCCATTTTCCCTGTAAATGCATATCGCTTTCAAATATCAGTTATCGCTTTTATTAACTACAAGGGTTTTTTTCTGGCTCAGAATGGGCCTTTGGGTGGGGTGGGGGGGAACTGTATTGATTGGTCCACATACACTAAAGGCAATGAGTCCTTGCTACCTTATCTGACAGAATTCAATACATTTTGCTGTTATTTGACAATTTGATAAACAAGAATGTATATTTTGCTTGAGTAAATAAAATCCCAATTAACAAAACTGGTTAAAAAAATCATATTAATATTCAGATAAATCATTGACTTTGAGTTCAGCTCTCATATTCAAGTTCACGTTCTGCTTGTTCAACGGTTGTTTGTGAACTCGATCTTAAACCCATGTAGAGAGGATTGCTACTTTATTCTAAATTCGGATCAGGGGGGTGGTAGTAACTCAGTCCGTAGGGCGGTGGGTTGGGAACCGGTGGGTCACTGGTTCAAGTCCCAGTACAGACCAAAGGATGGTGGTGGTCTGGTAGTACTCTTGAGCAAGGCACTGAACCTCCAACTGTTCGCGGCATCCCCCTCTCTGACATCTCTCCATTTAGTGCATGTATGAGCATGAGTGCATAAACTGAGCATGAGTGTGTAATAAGAACAGAGTGTAAATTGCAGGATTAAATATAAAGTATTATTATTATTATTATTATTAAAGCATTTGAACCATTGCTTAAGGAACAAAAAACATTTGAACTACATATGGAGATACGAGGTTTCTGCCAGACAACAATGATATGTTTTTTGAGTCGAGAGTGATACCAAACAAATGTATATTTATTTGCTTAAAAGCAAATTAAATGCAGGATAGAGGTGTTTCCTTTTCAAATGCATGAATTTAAAGGAACCCATGTTGACTGCAGCGAGTACAGGTCAGAATAGGAAAAATAAAATGTTTTCTGTGAGTATATAAGCTGCAAACTGCCTCGTGTCTGATGCATGACTATGTCTGTCCTTTTTAAAGAGTATTTCTTGGTCTTGGGCATTGTTGTAGGCCTTTATTTGACAGGACAGCTGAAGACATGAGAGGGGGGAGAGAGGGGGGAGATGACATGCAGCGAAGGGCTGCAGGTCGGAGTCGAACCCCGAGCCCGCTTCGTCGATGATAAACCTCTAGATACAGCGGCTTGACAAAGTTTACACCCCCGGGCTAAAGTTGATTAAAAAGAGAAATAAAAAAACATCTTTTGGAAATTGATCTTTATGCCTTAATTGAAAGAATTTAGTAAAATCCAACCTTTAAGGACACTAATTTTCTTTGTGAATGAATAATGTATTGCAAATAAATAATATCCTTAAAATACAGGGGCATAAGTATACACCCCCCTATGTTAAAATACAGGGGGCATAAGTATCCACCCCCTATTTAAATACCGGGGCATAAGTATACACCCCCCTATGTTAAAATACAGGGGCATAAGTATACACCCCCCTATGTTAAAATACAGGGCATAATAATACAGCCCCCCCTATGTTAAAACAGGGGCATAAGTATACACCCCCTATGTTAAAACACAGGGGCATAGTATACACCCCCTATGTTAAAACACAGGGGCATAGTATACACCCCCTATGTTAAAATACGGGCATAAGTATACACCCCCCTATGTTAAAATACAGGGGCATAGTATACACCCCCCTATGTTAAAATACAGGGGCATAAGTATACACCCCCCTATGTTAAAATACAGAGGGCAAATTCCCATAGAGGCAGATTTTTATTATTAAAGGCCAGTTATTTCATGGATCAGGATACTATGCATCCTGATTAAGTTCCCTTGGCCTTTGGAATTAAAATTCCCCCCCCTCCCCCTCCCCCTCCCACACATACACACACACACACACACACACACACACACACACACACACATCCCATCCCATCACCTGTCCTTCACCGTACCTAGAGTTAGGCATTGGTTACTTTCCATAAAATCATCTCTCAATGCAAATCAAACCAGGGATTAGTCCAACTGAAATAACACCATGCCAATCTCTAGGTATGGTGAAGTGTGTGTGTGTGTGTGTGTGTGTGTGTGTGTGTGTGTGTGGTGTGTGTGTGTGTGTGGTGTGTGTGTGTGTGTGTGTGTGGTGTGTGTGTAATAACAGGGTGTAGTTCCTGAATCCGACTTCATATCAGACAGACAAAGGTCCGTTTTAAAAGCTTTCTGTCAGTTTTTTGAGCCGAGCCGAGCCGGCCGCTCCTCATTTGCATGAAGTTGCCCGGATTCAACTTTATGCAATTGAGAAGTGGACGGCTCGCCCCCCCCCCCTTCTCCAGAGTCCCCGCAAAGCTCCCAGAATGCATTGCATGGCTGCTCCAGTACAAATGAATGGAACAATGAAATAAATGACGGTGACGTAACATTACTGATACATCCGTGCATCCCAATTTTTATTCTAGTTGTCAGTGTTTTTTTCAGTTTGTATCAAAAGTCGGAGCCTTCAGCTGCTTCATGGCGATATTTCAGCCCGACGATGTCCCCCAAATAAAGCTTTTTTCATTTGAGATACAACTCGAAACGAGATGTGTTCAAGACTCTCTTTCACTTAACGAGATATTTAAGATGCATGGTCTAAAACAAGTCCCTCTACCTGTTATTAGATATTTTTTTTTCACTAGAAATGAGATGAATTTACCGTACTTGGTAAGAATTTGCTTAACACTCTCTCTCTCTCTCTTCTCTCTCTCTCTCTCTCTCTCTCTCTCTCTCTCTCTCTCTCTTCTGTGTCTCTCTCTCTCTCTCTTTGTTGGTCCTGACACAGAGAAGTAAATGTGAAGGTGGCACCCCATCAGATGGAAACCCAAGCAGAGAGAAAGATCCACTGCTAGAAGATGATACAGACTGACACACACACACACACACACACACACACACACACACACACACACACACACACACACACACACACACACACACACACACACACACACACACGGCTGGCATTGTGGACTTCTCCTCGGCCACTATCTGGAACTGAAACACTGAAACATGGTGCTCCGCTCTGTATTTTTTAATGAGTCTTGCGCACAAGTGAAGCGGTGCCATGTTTTTTTTTTTTAACCTTTCTGTGACGTTAATGTTAACGTCCGAGACTCAAAGACTCGCTTCATTAACTCTGTGTCCAGGCACTCGGGCTTGAAACACAACAAGTTAAGATGCTCCGTCATTTTAAAACCACTTTTCTGTACAAAAAACTACCACAGAAAACACTATTTCCAGTTCAATTTGCTCTGCTCACGGTTCGACGAGCGGATATTTCATAGTTTATCACTTCATCTGTAGACAGTTACTGTTCAAAAAAATGTCTCTGCATCAACAACAAGGGATCTGACGGCCGACTGCCTGGTGTCAAATGTTTTACTGCCCACGTGCCTTTATCGAGGAGGAAACACTCACCTCCGGGTCTTTGTATTTAATGTGACTTTTAAAAATCAAAGAATCAAACACTCCTCTGTCTTTCAGTGAGTCGAGCAGAGCGGACGCATTCCTAACTCTATACTACTGTCCTCTGTAAAGGTGTGAATATGTTTCGTGAAATGGACGTGAATAATGACGTTTGTGTCAAATGTCTCTTTATTATGAAGAAGCGAATGAATGAATGAAGAGAAACCTAGAGGGAATAAATGTTTGTTTAAAATCCTTTTATAAATGTGTGCTCTCTATTTTCTTCTCTGTGCGTCTTGAATGTTTCCCCAAATTCCCTTTCATAAATCATATCGTCTGATTTTGTGGGGAATCAGACCTGGGACAGGCGTTCTTCTCGATAACTGTCTCATTTGCGTCAGAATTGAAGTAAAGCTATTTTATAACCAGCAATGTGTACCTGCTTTAAAGCTAGCATTAGCCTGTGTCTTTAGCTCAGTGCTACCAGCCAGTAAGCTAGCATTTACCTGTGTCTTTAACTCCATGCTTCCTGCCAGTAAGCTAGCATTTACCTGCGTCTTTAGCTGCCTTCTACCAGCCAGTAAGCTAGCATTTACCTGTGTCTTTAGCTGCCTTTTACCAGCCAGTAAGCTAGAATTTACCTGTCTTTAGCTGCCTGCTTCCTGCCAGTAAGCTAGCATTTACCTGTGTCTTTAGCTGCCTTCTACCAGCCAGTAAGCTAGCATTTACCTGTCTTTAGCTGCCTGCTTCCTGCCAGTAAGCTAGCATTTACCTGTGTCTTTAGCTGCCTTTTACCAGCCAGTAAGCTAGCATTTACCTGTGTCTTTAGCTGCCTTTTACCAGCCAGTAAGCTAGCATTGACCTCTGTCTTTAGCTGCCTGCTTCCAGCTGGTAAGTTACCGTTAACCTGTGTCTTTAGTTGCATGCTACTTGCCAGTAAGCTATCATTAACCTGTGTCTTTAGCTGTATGCTACCTGCCAGTAAGCTAGCATTTACCTGTGTCTTTAGCTGCCTGCTTCCCGCTGGTAAGCTAGCATTTACCTGTGTCTTTAGCTGCCTTCTACCCGCTAGTAAGCTAGCATTTACCTGTGTCTTTAGCTGTATTCTACCTGCCAGTAAGCTAGCATTTACCTGTGTCTTTAGCTGCCTTCTACCCGCTAGTAAGCTAGCATTTACCTGTGTCTTTGGTTGTATTCTACCAGCCAGTAAGCTAACATTGACCTGTGTCTTTAGCTGCCTGCTACTTGCCGGTAAGCTAACATTTACCTGTGTCTTTAGCTCCATGCTAATTGCCGGTAAGCTAGCATTGATCTGTGTCTTTAGCTCCATGCTACCTACCAGTAATCTAGCATTTACCTGTGTCTTTAGCTGCCTTCTACCCGCTAGTAAGCTAGCATTTACCTGTGTCTTTAGCTGCCTTCTACCAGCCAGAAGCTAGCATTACCTGGTCTTTAGCTGCCTGCTTCCAGCTGGTAAGTTAGCGTTAACCTGTGTCTTTAGCTGCATACTACCTGCCAGTAAGCTAGCATTTACCTGTGTCTTTAGCTCCATTCTACCAGCCAGTAAGCTAGCATTTACCTGTGTCTTTAGCTGCCTTCTACCAGCCAGTAAGCTAGCATTTACCTGTGTCTTTAGCTGCCATGCGCCTGCCAGTAAGCTACATTTACCTGTGTCTTAGCTGCCTTCTACCAGCCAGTAAGCTAGCATTACTCTGTCTTTAGCTGCCTGCTTCCAGCTGGTAGTTACGTTACCTGGTCTTTAGCTGCCTGCTACTTGCCAGTAAGCTAGCATTTACCTGTGTCTTTGGCTGCCTTCTACCCGCTAGTAAGCTAGCATTTACCTGTGTCTTTAGCTGCCTTCTACCAGCCAGTAAGCTAGCATTTACCTGTGTCTTTAGCTGCCTGCTTCCAGCTGGTAAGTTAGCGTTAACCTGTGTCTTTAGCTGCATGCTACCTGCCAGTAAGCTAGCATTTACCTGTGTCTTTAGCTCCATTCTACTAGCCAGTAAGTTAGTATTTACCTGTGTCTTTAGCTGCCTTCTACCAGCCAGTAAGCTAGCATTTACCTGTGTCTTTAGCTGCATGCTTCCTGCCAGTAAGCTAGCATTTACCTGTGTCTTTAGCTGCCTTCTACCAGCCAGTAAGCTAGCATTTACCTCTGTCTTTAGCTACCTGCTTCCAGCTGGTAAGTTACCGTTAACCTGTGTCTTTAGCTGCCTGCTACTTGCCAGTAAGCTAGCATTTACCTGTGTCTTTGGCTGCCTTCTACCAGCCAGTAAGCTAGCATTGACCTCTGTCTTTAGCTGCCTGCTTCCAGCTGGTAAGGTACCGTTAACCTGTGTCTTTAGCTGCCTGCTACTTGCCAGTAAGCTATCATTAACCTGTGTCTTTAGCTGTATGCTACCTGCCAGTAAGCTAGCATTTACCTGTGTCTTTAGCTGCCTGTTCCGCTGGTAAGTTAGCGTTAACCGTGTCTTTGCTGCCTGCTACTTGCTGGTAAGTGGTTAACCTGAGTCTTTAGCTCCATGCTACCTGCCGGTAAGATTCATTAAATGGGTCTTAGCTGCCTCTACCAGCCAGTAGCTAGCATTGACTCTGTCTTAGCTGCCTGCTTCAGTGGAGGTACCGTAACCTGGTCTTTAAGCTGCCTGCTACTTGCCAGTAAGCTATCATTAACCTGTGTCTTTAGCTGGATGCTACCTGCCAGTAAGCTATCATTAACCTGTGTCTTTAGCTGTATGCTACCTGCCAGTAAGCTAGCATTTACCTGTGTCTTTAGCTGCCTGCTTCCCGCTGGTAAGTTAGCGTTAACCTGTGTCTTTAGCTGCCTGCTACTTGCTGGTAAGCTAGTGTTAACCTGAGTCTTTAGCTCCATGCTACCTGCCGGTAAGCTATCATTAACCTGTGTCTTTAGCTGCCTTCTACCAGCCAGTAAGCTAGCATTGACCTCTG
>NW_022605585.1:105942-106067 GCF_008692095.1 Etheostoma spectabile | reverse complement strand
TGCTACCTGCCAGTAAGCTAGCATTTACCTGTGTCTTTAGCTCCATTCTACTAGCCAGTAAGTTAGTATTTACCTGTGTCTTTAGCTGCCTTCTACCAGCCAGTAAGCTAGCATTTACCTGTGTC
>NW_022605585.1:100341-105896 GCF_008692095.1 Etheostoma spectabile | reverse complement strand
GTAAGCTAACATTGACCTGTGTCTTTAGCTGCCTGCTTCCAGCTGGTAAGCTAGCTGTGTCTGTTGTTTTTTTTCGTCGATTTTAATATATTTTGTGACACGCCTGTCCTCAGACTTTGCCTTTATAGCGCCCTCCTGAGGTTCCCATTTGTGGCTTTGAGTGAATTATCTTGACACATATTGGATGTATTGCCATGAAATGTCCTTCATCATTCATGTTTCCTTCAGGATGAACTGTAACAACTGTGGTGATCCTCTGACTTTCCATCTAGAGACATCATCAGATCAACATTTGAATGCGTCCAAAACATCAGCTGCACCTTGAGTTTACTGCTATCGTGGCAGTGTGACCCAACGTTAGAGCCTTGATGAATCACTATAGATACTGTTCATTGGGTCATTTGCGTAATAAAAGCAGCTGTCACTAGGTTCACCATAAAGAACAAAAATAGACTTGAAGGGTAAAAATAACAGTGTGGGGTGAGCTTCAAAAGAGACTTCCTATGTGGATCTTTAGTGTAGTTCAGTCTGTTAAATGGATCCTTCCACTTTTTACTCCTCCGTGACAGTAAAATAAATATCTTTAAGTTGCGGACAAAACAAGACATTTGAGGACGTCGTTTTGGGCTTTTGGGGAATCTCTGATCCACGTTTCACCATTTTCTGAAATTGTATAGACAAAACTAATCCATTTATTCTGAAAATAATATGAGTAAATTATTTTTATGATAAATTATTAGTTTAATTATGGAGTGTGGTGCACAGGGATGCTGGAATAAGTAAACATTATATTATTATATAAGTATTATATTACAGTATGAACAGGCTACAACGCCTATAATTTACCAGCATAGAGAAGGTCTAGATGCTCTATAATTTACAGATAGAGCAGGTCTACCAACTCTATAATTTACAGATAGAGAAGGTCTAGACCTCTATAATAGAGAGCTTAGACGTTCATATTCAGAGAGCAGGTCTAGGACGCTCTATAATTACAGATAGAGCAGGTCTAGACCCTCTCTATAATTACAGATAGGAGGTCTAGACGTCTATAATTTAAAGATAGAGCAGGTCTAGACCGCTCTATAATTTACCGCTAGAGCAGGTCTAGACCGCTCTATAATTTACAGATAGAACAGGTTAGGACCTCTCTATAATTACAGATAGAGCAGGTCTAGACCGTCTATAATTAAGATAGCAGGTCTAGACCCGCTCTATATTTACAGATAGAGCACGTCTAGACCGCTCTATAATTTACAGATAGAACAGGTCTAGACCTCTCTATAATTTACAGATAGAGCAGGTCTAGAACGCTCTATAATTTACAGATAGAGCAGGTCTAGACCTCTCTATAATTTACAGATAGAGCAGGTTAGACCCTCTATCATTAAAGATAGCAGCGGTCTAGACCGCTCTATAATTACAGATAGAGCAGGTCTAGACCGCTCTATAATTTACAGATTAGAGCAGGTCTAGACCGCTCTATAATTTACAGATAGAGCAGGTCTAGACCACTAAATTACAGATAGAGAGGTCTAGACCCCTCTATAATTTAAGATAGAGCAGGTTAGACCTCTCTATAATTTACAGATAGAGCGGTCTAGGACGCTCTCATATTTACAGATAGAGCAGGTCTAGAGCTCTATAATTTACAGATAGAGCAGGTCTAGACTCTCTATAATTTACAGATAGAGCAGGTCTAGACCTCTATAATTTACAGATAGAGCAGGTCTAGACCACTCATATAATTTACAGATAGAGCAGGTCTAGACCGCTCTATAATTTACAGATAGAGCAGGTCTAGACCGCTCTATAATTACAGATGAGAACAGGTCTAGACCCCTCATCATTTAAAGATAAAGCAGGTCTAGACGCTCTATAATTACAGATAGAGGCAGTCTAGACTGCTCTATATTTACAGATAGAGCAGGTCTAGACCGCTCTATAATTTCAGATAGAGCAGGTCTAGAACCTCTATAATTACAGATAGAGCAGGTCTAGACCACTCTATAATTACAGATAGAGCAGGTCTAGGACCGACTCATAATTTACAGATAGAGCAGGTCTAGACCGATCTCTAATTTACAGATAGAGCAGGTCTAGACCGCTCTATAATTTAAGAGAGACAACTATTCTCTATGAAGATAAGACTGAATTCCTTATTGTTGCCCTTAGCTACTACAGCCTCCAAGGTTGTTCAGCTTTTTGGGGTCCCCTTTCTCCAATGGTACAATCCAAACTCCAAAATCCTGATGTTCTATCTGATCAGAATATGTTTCTTGACCAACATATCAAATCACTAACGTGCACGTTTTCTTCAACTGAGAACCATTTCTAAACTTAGAGCCGTGGTTTTGCAATGGGAACTCAACAGGATCATTCGTGGTTTTATAGCATCCAGGCTTCATTACTGCAACTCAGTTTGAACCTGTCCCAGCACGGCATCCCAGGACCTGGTCCAGATCTAGTCCAGGACTCTGCTGCAAGGCTATGGGCCAGGTCCAGCCACATTGACTGTGTTACGGTGTATTTGTATGTTTCTTGCCTTTTGTAATTCATGACGATTTACTGTGATTAGTTGAGATTTTTTATTGAGTATCAGTGGGTTTTAAGGTAACTTTACTCCCTTAGTTACTTAGTTACTTAGTTACTTCTAGGTGACCACGTGTTGTCCTCACAGAGCCTCCCTCACCTGTCCGCTGTTGGAAGTGTCGTGCACGAGCACACACATGGAGTTAATTGTGCGATTGTTTGAACGCAGAAGGAATTTGACCTCTTTATCTGCGCCGCATGCCGCCTTTATCTTCTGTCTTCTCAGAGGCTACGAGTCAAAGTCTGTTCATATTAGCTTGTTGTATTCAGAAGTTGAGATTCAGACGCACGTTTCTGCAAAGACCCGAAAATATCTAATCGAAGCCGTGGGAGAGACGACGTTAACTCAATTTGAGTCGACGGAATTGAACTTCAAAACCAAAAAAAGATTTAAAATATCTTTATAATGAGCCATATTTCACATCATTCACATTTCTCAGATGCATTTACAATCGCAGTGTCTGAGTTATTAGACTTTTTAATGCATGGGCACAGAAGGGAGATTCAAACTGAGTAATATACCCAAAAAGAGTAGATAAATATCTTAATACCAATTTAAAAAGAATTGAAGAAAAAGCAAGAAATGATGCACACTTTTTTTAAGCAGTACAACCTTTTATATTTCAACACTTACTTGTTTTTAAAAATTAAATTGGAAGAAATACAAAATGCTTGTGTGTAAACAACCACTTAAAAAACAACGGCCTATGTAAAACCAGAGATACACTAACGTAGACGTGTAAAATCAGAAATACATTGCAAGTGTTTGTGTGCAACAAAAAAACGTAACTGTAATAAAAAGAAATACATGCAGAGAAGCAGAAATAATTGCTATGTTTATAGTAAAAACAACAGTTTTATAAGAGTTATCTATATTTATTTTTTCAAAATCACACAGTTTAGACAGCAGGGCATCTCTAAACTAAAATGTGATTTAAAGGATTTGTTTCTTTTAGGACAGTAGCCCTTACGTGAAGTGTTGCCTTTAAGGTCAGTTGGATAAATGAGCTTCAAATGGATGAATAACTGGAGGTTGTGGCTAGAGATGTCTCTTCACATTTGGGACATTTTAATGCCTATTCCACACTTTCCCTTTTAGTCTGTGTGTCTCTTTGTCCGAACTGTACTTTAGATGCAGTTTGGGATTGAACAGCTAGGTGGAGCCCTCTTTCTTTCTTTCTTTTATTTCTAGAAAGAACAACAGATCATCATATACGGAGGATTTATATCAGAGGCTTGTTCCACTCCTCTGGTCCCAATAAACCCACTCAGGTTTATAGTCTTCAATGTTGGGGGGTGTAACGATACTGAGGGTGGGTTCAACATTGAGACACACACACACACACACACGCACACACACACGTAGACTTATATATCTAGAGAGGACATGTCTTACTGGAATAGTTTTTCGGGTCTTTGTAAATTATAGAGCGGTCTAGACTATATCTGTAAATAATAGAGCGGTCTAGACTATATCTGTAAATTATAGAGTGATCTAAACCTGCTCTATCTGTAATGTGTCTTGAGACACCAGACTCCATGTAAATAAACCGTCATTTTAGCATCGTAAAACACACGTCATTCAAAGTCTACAGAAACCCCAAAAAAATATGAAAAGCTGTTTTTGGTCTTCTCTATACTTTTCCAACCATGAAAAACTCTTGTGTGTGTGGAAATATACAAATACTTTACCGATTTACATATGAAAATATGTTGGCTCTATACACGCTAAAAGTACTGTTTTTTAAATGGAGTCTGGTTGGTTTAGCGCTTGCTACGTCATAGCTGTTTCTGATAAACAGAAAGGTCTTTTATAGGTTTTAAAAAGTGAATGGTTAAGACACGTAACAATATTATTATTTTTTTACTAAGTTTTATTGCTATTCGGATGTGCATCAAGTAGTAGGGACACTGATAAAATTTCTGTGGAATTTTGTAGTTCTTCTTTAATGTTGCCTTTTTATATTCAGTTCAATGTTTAATTTGTTCAATAAAAGAAAGTTTGAAATTAATTCCTTTCACTTTTTAAAATTCAACAAGCACATTGTTGCATTTTAGCAGAATACTGAAAGCAGCAGAACTGAGTACACTTTAAAATCAGTTTAGTTATCGCAAAGTAAAATCATTGTTGCACTATTCAACAACGTTATCCCATATTACATATTTTCCTCATATCGTGCAGCTCCAGTATTAAGTCAATAGCATTTCCAGTTTACTGTTACGGCACATAAAGGCAGATGAGTATTGTCTCGGGCCGCTCCAGTAATTACACTGATCCGATACCTGACAACTGGTCATGCCATGGTAATGTTTGGTCCTTTGTGTGCTACACTCACATGACAACAACCAGCCGGCAAACAGGTCAAACAGGGCAGGAAAGAAGAGCACGTGTACATTATGTGAGTTCATTAGTGCAGCTGTTGTCTGCGAGGCTGAAATAGATTCATCCCTCACCAGTGGCGTCCCAGTGCTCCCATCCCTGAGCATGTAAACAGATGCATTTGAGCCCGTGTGTGAATTAGAGCGCGACCGATGTATCAGTGGGCCGAAATTATCGGCCGATATTAGGCATTTCCCGATCTATCGGTATCGGCATTTTTTAATGGCAGATTTAAAATATATATATATTTTAAACATTCATTCATCAGAATCAGAATGATGATATCATTAGGTCGGCGCAAGCGTAAGGTTAGAAAATTTGAAGGTTCGTCAGAAGCCGAACGCCGTCAAAAAGCCCAATAATCGTCCGAACCCGAAGCCTAACCCTGGATTCGGTGCATCCCTAACATTCAGGTATGGCGTCAGGATTATGTCACATCTCGCGGCTGTTGCCCCTGCTTTAACCCTCCTGTTGTCTTCGGGTCAAATATGACTCGTTTAAAAAAAACTTTCTATATCAGAACTATGACTAAGAGATTGTTGAAAAACAGTGGCAAATGTTGAAAAAAAAAAAAAAAAAAAAA
>NW_022605585.1:89654-100329 GCF_008692095.1 Etheostoma spectabile | reverse complement strand
AGCATTTTTTGTTAATGCTGGAAAAGTGACCAAAAAAATCTGAAAAATGGAAAATTTGGTTAAAAAATTGACTAAAACATATATTTAAAAAAAACCATCAAAGTGACCTAAGGAATTGGAATAAAATTGACAAAATCATTGAGAAAAGTGTAGAAATTTAACAACAAAATGTTCATTTTGACATTGAAATGACATTTCAATCCAGAAAAAACACAAAGTTGCAGGGTCGGTTTCTGCGTGTGTTGTTTTGTCTCTGTTGTTTTGGTTTATTGGCCCTGGGACCCAGTCGCAGTGTATTGCTTGTAATTTGTCACTTGTTTATCATTTCTAAATGTCTTAAAAACAGCGCTACAAAACATGCTCACGAGAAAAATATGTTATTTCACACGCGCAGATATTACTCTTCCAGCACCAGTTCAACAGTCGAGCGTGGGTGGCCGGGTTGGTTCAGTGGGTGGAGTTGCCAGGCGCACATACAGTATACTGAGAGGTTTATTCCTCAACGCAGAGGTCCAGGGTTCGAGTCCAACCTGTGACAATTCCCAGCATGTCTCCCCCCTCTCTCCCCCCTTTCTCACCTAGCATTCTCCCATCAGCACCCAGAGGAGCCGGTTCAGTGGAAGGCTGCTCCTTCCCAAGTGCCGGACCAACAGACTCAAGGACTCCTTTGTCCCTCATGCCATTAGACTATACAACTCCTCACTAGGGGGGAGGAGGAAATAGGGCAGAGAGGACAATACATACATACATACACACATACATACATACACACATACATACACACATACACACATACATACATACATACACACATACATACATACACACATACATACACACATACATACATACACACATACATACATACACACATACATACATACGCACATACATACATACATACATACGCACATACATACACACATACATACATACACACATACATACATACACACATACATACACACATACATACATACACACATACATACACACATACATACATACACAACATACATCACATACACCCAACTACATACACACATACCATACTACACACATACATACACCATACATACATACATACACACATACATACATAACACAATACACACTACATACATAACACACATACATACCACACATACATACACACATACCACATACACCAACATACATACATACACACATCATACATACACATACATACCACACATACATACATACACCCATCATACAGCACACCTTGGACCTTAAATTCACACCTGGTTCACTTTATAATTTTTCACTGGACTCAACATGACACTTTAATAACTTTTATGGTGCTTTTCTTTGTTTATTTGACAATGTTTCTTTTGTTGGTCTTATTTTTATGTTATTTTGTTGTCTTTATACTGTCTTTTTATCTATTTTTTATTCTTTGTTCTTGCTAAAAACTGCTGCTGGAACTTTCAATTCCTGTCGGGAGTCATCCCAAAGGATCAATAAAGAGAAGTCTAAGTCTAAGTCTAGCTGTCCGGTCCATTGCACAATAGCACTGTAAATAAAGTAATGTGTAAGTCTCTCCCTTCTTTTCTGTTGTGATATTGGCGATGCTTATGAAATGTCAGGATTATGCGAGATATGACATAATCCTGCCATATTCAGGCCTAAAAAGTTAATCGGAAAGCATTGTTTGCTTGATTTACTAAATCTTATGACAGCTAAAGGACATTTTGCTTACTTTATCAGGGTTTTATGTCGACCTGACTATACGTGAGAAAGCTGAAAGAGACATGCAACAATACAGTTTTAAGATATTTGACAATTCTGGAGCTTGATGTGAACCTCATTTTTCGAGTGTGTACCTTGGTGAAATTGCGTTTGACACCCCTCCTGTATGACTTTCAGTCTCTCTATATGCGTCTCTCTTTTCGCTGTCTCGTCTATTTGGCTGGCCTGTGACCCGGCGGCTGCACACTGAAATCTGCTCAACACATTGTCAAAACAAGGGGCTAATCCAGTCCAACAGGTGCTGGATCACACACACACACACACACACACACACGCACACACACACACTGAATCTGCCTCCCTATTTCCAATCACAAACACAACGTCACGTACTTGACTGTTGCCAAGGGAAGTGGAAGGTCACGCGTTTCCAAAACCATCCCGAGAATGCTGGGGGTTGCACATGCTGAGCGACCAGCGGGAGTTAGACTGAAGTTTTTCTACTGCTTCTATCAGTATCTGTCTGCAGTGTCCGACATTTCACACACTTCACCAGTGATGGAAGAAGTAATCGGAGATTTTACTTAAGTAAAACAATGTTAAAAATTCTCCATTACAAGTTAAAGCCTTGCATTCAGCTGTCAGATGAAGATAATAAAGTTAAAACGTACAGTGGCTGAATATCGCTCTTCTTATTTGACATCTCCTCGCTCCTCGGTTGAACCGGAAGTTGTTCTGGCACTCCTTAGTTTAGGTCGTCCTACAGATCTTTTTTCCTGCCCTGAGGAGCAAGGATGGAGGATGGATCTCTGAGAAGCAATGAGCGAGGATGGAGGAGGGATCTCCAAGGAGCTATGAGCGAGGATGGATCTCTGAGGACCTATGAGCAAGGATGGAGGAGGGATCTCCAAGGAGCAATGAGTGAGGATGGAGGAGGGATCTCCAAGGAGCTATGAGTGAGGATGGAAGAAGGATCTCCGAAGAGCTATGAGCGTGGATGGATCTCCAAGGAGCTATGAGTGAGGATGGAAAAAGGGATCTCTGTGGAGCTATGAGCGAAAATGGATCTCCGAGGAGCTATGAGCGAGGATGGAGAAGGGATCTCTGTGGAGCTATGAGCGAGGACGGATCTCCAAGGAGCGATGAGCGAGGATGGAGGGATTTCCAAGAGCTATGAGCGAGGATGGAGAAGGGATCTCTGAGGAGCTATGAGCGAGGAAACACTAGAGCAGCATTCCTGGTAGATGTGCAGCTGAAAGTCGTTGCTAACTCCGCCTAAAAAGCTGACGAATTCACGCTGTTTAGGCATCATATCGCTCTGAAAACCCAACAGGCTGGTTGGAGATGGGCTGCGCCTCACCTGTGAAGACGGGACGGGAGCAGGGGGCAGCAGCCGGGGGCGGTGACAAAAAGCTGCGGTCAAGTCACACAGTTTACAGCCGTCTGAACAGGAAGTCACAGAAACCCTCACATCCTGTTAGTTCCAAGTTCCAGTTCTCAGACCATATATCAGCTTGAACACAGTCTCCCATTGTCTTTATTCCCACAGAGTAGCTGTAAAATGCTCCGCATGCGAGCTGTTCCTGATGTTAATATACAGACTGAAGATGATCCGTAATCTGAACGGATTTAGTCTCTCCAACTACTAAACGCCACCATCAGCCACACAACATGTATTCTGTACGGAAGAAGTCTTCAAATCAGACAAATATAAAAAAACAATGATACGTTTATGCTGTGTGAAACGCCATTGTGTTGTGTCAATTCTGAACCAATCAGCTGTTAGATCAGCTGAGAGCAGCTGTAAAAACCTGCAGCCGCCTCGATATTGGGAGGTCATCGTTTGCATGACGTGTGCATGACGTCGGGCACAAATCTAACCGGCATGCATTGGGCAGCGGTGACCGATTCTGCGCAGGCCTGGCTTATCTCAAACGGGACTATTTTCTCTCCCATGCTTCCTCGGTGGGACGCGCCAAGATGTGAGGAAGCGAAGTGGAGAAACTGGGGATGTAGTTGAAGTGAAGTGAGATTAAGCCAGTATTACCCTCTGAGATTGCACTTGTCCGCTGGTTAGAACGTCACAGCTAAAGAACGCACTTAACCAAAGCAACGGCGTCCGATCTGGACTGCCTCTTCGCAACCGTGAGATCTGATCCTCGTCGTGCGTTCACACTTCGTTCCCACGCCACCTGATGGTGTTTGCCCTACTGTGACGGGCTGTCGGGGCAGTCGGGGCTCTTGGTCAGTGCCTCTGAGCCGTTGGATGTGACGTCCACATGAGGCTGGCTCTGAGGACAGCAGGACGGCAGCTCCGACGTCCTTTGCTCTCCTGCTGCAGGGTGGTTGGAGCTGAAAACCACCGTCCCCGCCCGACTAGCTCTGTATATGCTCACCTGAAAAACACAAGATATATCCGGTGTTGGTAATCCAATGCACGACTATGATTGGTTTTAAGAAATGCCAATAAACCAGAGCATGTTTTTCTCCCATCCTGGAATGCTGCATGTCACTGCCCGATGTGAGGCGAGTGCAGATCTGAGTCGCGCATGCCTCACTTTGCAACAAGTAGCATACAAGATGCTAACGAGAGACGTCTGTAATGTCAATACAGTAAAAATGGACCTACTTAACAAAGTTGGTTCAATGCTGGCTACAAGTTAGCATCAAACACAACGAAAGCTGTCAGTTGAGTGGTGTTTTGAGCTAACGTTAGCTACCAAACAATAATAGATAGCTACAAAGTTTCTGAAATGATTTCCATCTTGTGTTATTGTTTATAATGAGAAAAGTTTATTATTTCATGGATTTCACAAATTTCAGTATGACAGTTATGTCGTAAACTGTTTAAATCTGAGCATGCGCGACTCAAATCAGCACTCTCCTCACATCGGGCGGTGACATTACCCCTATCACGATGAAACTCCAGGCCTGCACTCACCTGTGTGTGCTGGTAGCGCGGCGATTTGAGCTGCAGCTCCTCCCTGGCAACGGTGGGAACACAGCAACAAAACACCTGCTGGAAACCTGCTCTGAACCTGCCGAGAGGAAGACAATGATTTCATAATGGGATGGATTAACCAGGCAGGATTACAGACACAAATACAGATTACCTACAGAGAGAGAGAGGGAGAGAGAGAGAGATTACTAGCGGGCGTCCTACCTGCTGTTGAGGCAGTAGTAGATGATGGGGTTGTACATGGTGGAGCTCATGGCCAGCCACATGACGGCCAGGTACACCTGCTGGATGTAGCGCTGCTCGAATAAATCGGGGAAGAACTGGTGCAGTAAGAAGTAGATGTGATACGGCAGCCAGCAGCCGGCGAACGTGCACACAACCACGATCATCATCTTCACCACCTGCCGCAGACACACACCGAGCGTACGCCGGCTTTAAATTAATCTTTTTTTTGTCTTTTTATTGTTTTCCGGGGGATTTAAAAACCTTTCAATTAAATGATAGTGTCTGATAGAAATACACAAGGTGTGTGTGTGTGTGTGTGTTTCACCTTGCGTTTGGCAGTCATCTGTTTTTTGTAGTGTTCAGTGGAGTCTCCGGGGATCTCACTCGCCCAGAGGGTGACACCCACGATCGTGTACGCACATCCCATAATGCAAAGGGGCAGGAAGTAGATCAGCAGTGTCACACACACATAGTATCTGTGAAATGAGAGGATAAGGAGGAAAAAACATGTGATTATTGTTGTGACAAACAGCCGGTGCACAGTGTGTTCCAGTTTTTACCCTTAAAACTTTACTGTTTCATGGTTTATGAAAATAAAAAATTCCACTGATATAGTCGTTTGTCAAAAGAAACAAATTAAACTATCAAGCCGTCTCGGTTCATCTTTCCACTGTTCCAACAATCACCACTCTGGTCTGGTTGAAATAAACTCTTAATTTACCCATTTACACGTGGAGATATGTGCTCTATACACGCTAAAAGTAGTGTTTTTACATGGAGTCTGGTGGAGATATGCTGCTCTATACACGCTAAAAGTAGTGGTTATTTACAGGAGTTGGTGGAGATATGCTGCTCTATACACGCTAAAAGTAGTGATTATTTACATGGAGTTGGTGGAGTATGTTGCTCTATATACGCTAAAAGTAGTGATTTACATGGAGTCTGGTGGGATATGCTGCTCTATACACGCTAAAAGTAGTGATTATTTACATGGAGTCTGGGAGATATGCTGTCTATACACGCTAAAAGAGTATATTTACATGAGTCTGGGGGAGATATGCTGGCTCTTTACACACTAAAAGTAGTAATTATTACATGGAGTCTGGTGGAGATATGCTGCTCTATAACGCTAAAAGTAGTGATTATTTACATGGGGTCTGGGGTTAGATATACTGCTCTATAAACGCTAAAGAAGTGATTGTTTACATGGAATCTGGTGGAGATATGCTGCTCTATACTGCTAAAAGTAGTGATATTACATGGAGTCTGGTGGAGGATATGTGCTCTATGCACACTAAAAGTAGTGATTACATGGAGTCTGGTGGAGATGCTGTTCTAACATGCTAAAAGTAGTGATTATTTACACATGGAGTCTGGTGGGAGATATGCTGCTCTATACACACTAAAAGTAGTGATTATTTACATGGAGTCTGGTAGGTTTGGTGATGGTGATATCGGGGTTGTCTCTTTCCATAATGTTGTCAGACACCTAGTGTAGTGTAGAGTTAGTCGGGAAGTTACTCACACATATATACATCTTTCTTACTAAGGCTAGCGCTGGTTACATGACTGAAGCATGACGGGTTGCATTTCTTCGGTAGTGGTAGTAGTAGTTGTAGTATGTTTCCTGTGTTAAACAACAGCAGTAGTAGTATGTTCCCTGTGTACAGCGGCAGTAGTAGTAGTATGTTCCCTGTGTACAGCGGCAGTAGTTGTAGTATGGTCCCTGTGTACAGTAGTAGTAGTATGGTCCCTGTGTACAGCAGTAGTAGTAGTATGTTCCCTGTGTACAGCAGTAGTAGTATGGTCCCTGTGTACAGCAGTAGTAGTAGTATGGTCCCTGTGTACAGCGGCAGTAGTAGTAGTATGGTCCCTGTGTACAGTAGTAGTAGTATGGTCCCTGTGTACAGCAGTAGTAGTAGTATGTTCCCTGTGTACAGCAGTAGTAGTAGTAGTAGTAGTATGTTCCCTACTACCGTAAGGAGACTAAAAGGTATAACTAAATATAAAATAGTAACCCTATGCCCTTGTACTCACATCTTCCTGAAGTCCACAGCGGTGTCCTCGGGCCAGTCTATGTAGCAGACGGTGCGTCCCGGCAGCAGCGCCGTGGAGGAGAAGTAGTACTGAGGGTAGGCTAGGAGCAGGGCAAGGATCCAGATCACAGAGATCACAACGCAGGTCTGGGTGGAGGTCAGCCTCTGCTGCAGCGGGCGGATGATCGCCATGTACCTGACACACAGGATGGAGACAGGAGAGCCCGACCGATTAAGGACTTTCAAGGCCGATACGACTATTTGGTTATTTTAAAAATCCGATACATATCGGCCGAAACCACGACGATGCTGCAGTAAAAAATCCAGAAACGTGATACAAAACGTAGACATAGTATAAGTATAAGTATCGTGATGATATTGTATCGGAGGCGTCTGCTGATTCCCACCCCTAGTACATACACAAACACACACACACACACACACACACAGAGACACCTGTCCAGCGCGATGGCTGTCATGGAGTAAATGCTGGCGAATATGGCTGCGATGGGGAAGAAGTTGTGGAAGCGGCAGTAATCCGAACCGAAGTACCACTCGTTGTGAACGGCGTAGGTGAAGTTGATGACGGTGTTGAAGGCTGACATGGCCGCCTCGGCGAGCGCCAGGTTCACCTGCAGGAGAGCACAGAGAGACGGGCCTTTATTATTACACTCACGGTCCATAAAACCACAACGACAACACAACAACACAACAACAAAAGATACAGATACACAAGACAGACAGCAATTAAACAAGACAGCTCTGCCAGTAATCCCATAAGTTTAGCCTAATTTATTATATATATCTATCTGTAAAAATTCTGTTTATAGTAATAGCCGTCTGTATATACATTTATAGTACATATTCACCTGTAAACAACCATCTGTATACTATGTTCATTGTACATATCAGTACAAAACCTATTTACAGTAATATCTACCTGTATATTATATTATATTATATTCAGTACATATCCAGCTGTAAATCTTGTTCACAATACTAGTTATCTATACATTTTATTCATAGAACAACTCTATCTGTAAAATTCTGCTTATAATAGTATTCATTTCTATATTTATCCAGTACATATCCATGTCCTGCACTTATGGAACCAGTGTATATCCTGCACCTGCTGCTATTCCACTTCTGGTTAGACCTAAACTGCATTTTCGTTGCCTTGTACCTGTGTAATGACAATAAAATGTAATCTAATCTAATCTAATCTAATAAAGGGGACTGGTTTATTATCTATGGTCACAGGTAAATATAATTTATATTATGGTTACCTACGATTGCTATATAATTTAAATACATATTCAATTTAATTTTAACGTCACTTACTTACACTGCAATATTGTTTTTTGTACTATGGCAACCGCAATTTACAAAACCTTTATTAAACGCCACTTTACATTCAGTCTACCTTCTGCTCATTGGCTGTTGTTTGCCTGTTTGTTTGTGTGTTTACTTGTCTTTTTTTTGCTTTTACTGTAGAAACCCGCTGCTGCTGTAAGAAGGGAATTTCCCCACTGTGGGATGAATACAGAATCATCTAATCTAATCTAATCTAATCTAATCTAATCTATTGCAAAGCACTGGACCTCAGGTCAGATGTGAAATGACAGAGGTACAAGAAGAATTCAGTCGATTCCTCAGTAATCAGATTCCTCAGTAATCAGATTCCTCAGTAATCAGATTCCTCAGTAAAGCGGAGGATGTAATAACTCCTGCTTGACAGAACAATTCTCTTGCACTTACACCACCTGGGTTTCCTGAGTGGAATGTGCAACCAATCATCATCAGAGACCCGCAGCTTATTGAAGCCTTTCTGAAGTTGACCCAGAGTTTAACGACGCGTGGTTTTCTCCCTCACGAACACTTAAAGTCCCAAATGACCGGCTGCAGTCAGACATATAACTTCTGTGGAGGTGATATTATGGCTGACGTGAAAAAATAAATCAAAAGAAGCGCATGTAGACATATCGATTATTAGTCTGAGGTTTCTGAGCTCCACACGTTTAATACTGTTTATGTTTTGTTTACCAATCTAGGTGACTTGAGTAGAGACTTTAGTTCTATGAGAAAGTTAGGAAATTAATTAGAAAATGTCTGCTTGTGAGTATAACATTTGGCAAATAGAATGATGAAAGGAATTACTCACTAGCACCATTTCCTGAATTATCATAAAAAAACAGATGACACCTTTTGTAGACAAAGTTAGTGGGTTAACCCTCATGTTGTCTTCATAATGACCTGTTGTCCTATATCAATGTTCTTTTTAATTCCCCAAAATAACATGATTGATCCCAACGCTCTTTGCCAAGTACAAATCTCTACTTTCATTAATTTTGGGTCTTATTCTATTTTATAGCATTGAAAAACAAAGTGAAGTGTTGTTGAAATAGTGTTGAGTAAAAGTTGACATATTCCAGTCTGTGATTATCATCAACATCCATTCCTTTAATTTTAGTCTCAATAATTCCTCATTTCTGCTTTTCTAACTCAAACATTAGGTATAATTTCCTATAAATGAGGTTTATTGACCATAAATTCAAAAAATAACTGTAAAACTGAAGTTAATAAATTAGTGTTGTGTAGTGTTCAACGGCAACAAAAGTGACAAAAATTTTTAAAAAAAAAGCATCAAAAGTGTTGAAAAAAAGGGACAAAAACGTAAGAAATAGTAAAAAACATTGATAAAAAGCATCAACACAAGTGTTGATTTTCAATTTTGACAGGAAGACAACACGAGGGTTAAAAAAAAAAAGCCTCCAAATGTGTCCTAAATCCGTTTGGATTTTTCTTCTTGTAACAGTTACTCACCAGGAAGTAGTTGGTGACGGTCCTCATGCGTTTGTGCGCCAGAATAATCCAGACGACCACGGTGTTCCCGAGCACCGACACCGCGACGATGCTGCAGTAAGCCACAGCCCAGAGAGTGATCTGCCACGCGGGCTGCACGAACTGGTTGAAGCCGTCTCCGCCGCCGGTACCGGAGCCGTTGGTCCCGGTGGACGCGTTAAAATCCGTCGCGTTGTAGAGAGGATCCATGTTTCTCTCGACGCGTGGGCTCGGTGGGATGTTAAAAATAGATTAGTGTCCTCTTACCGGAGTGGATTCCTCTTTATGAGGAAAAGGAGCAACGCCTGGAGGGAAAATCTAGAAAAGGAAAAAAAAAGCGCACAGCGCGCACATCGGAGCGGTCTTTACGCACCGGGAAGCCGCGCGCTCCGGAGGACATCCCCGCGCCAAAACGCACGACGCAGCTCGCCAGTGATCCGTTGACATTCAGGCTCAGTAACCAGGGACGTGCAGGGACAGTGTGTTGGACATGGGCTCAAGGGGGAATGGAAGGGCACTTTTCTCTAGAGCAGAGGTCTCCAACATGGGGTCCGGGACCCCTAGGGGGTCCTCAGAGTAGCTGCAGTGGGGGCCGCCAAATAATTATTGGAAAAAATGTGTCTTCAAATATACATTACCATGAATCCAACATATGATTAGAAAAGATTATATACACAACCTTGATGATGGGATTACCTGCCTACAGCAAAGATCCACAGATAAGGATTTACTGCCATATTTTAACATTAAAACATGATGCATGAATATGTCAAAATATATCATTTTAAAAGCATAGTAGACCCTTAAAAAGTATATGTACTGTATATAAAGGCTTAAGGACGCCCTACACGTTATTTTAGGTCCAGTCAGACTTCTCTTTATTAATTCTTTTGGGATGACT
>NW_022605585.1:77418-89644 GCF_008692095.1 Etheostoma spectabile | reverse complement strand
AATTGAAATTTCCAGCATCAGTTTTAGCAAGAAGAATACAGCATAGAGAGAAAGGAAAAGACAGTATAAAGATAACAATAATAACAGTAACAATAATAATAATAACAGTAAAAATCTGTGGCTATGAAGGGACATTTACCATTGTGTACCAGTTAAGTATGCAACTCCATTTTTATAAAATATATGTCCTCGGCTTAAAATCAGTCTAGAGGGGAAAGTGCAGGTGCTCAAGCCCCTCCTCTGACTCTGATGTCTATGCGTGCACATGCCTGTGTTCAGCCCGCCCCCACCCCCCCACACACACACACAGCGATTACTCTGTGGCTGATATCTCAGTTATTGGAAATCACTCGGAGTGACCCTGAAACGAGACATCGTGTATCTGGAATAAACGCTCTCAGCAGCGGGATTAGTCGGATGATATCGGCCCAGGCCTTTGTTAATGTGATGACTCTCTCTGTTTCTATTCATAGCCTATACCAGGAGCCTGTATTATAACAGGAAGAAATGCTGAATGAGACATCGTAAGAGCCCCCTAGAGGGTCCGCGGAGGTACTGCATGGGGGTCGCGAAAGTTTTGGTTGATTACTTTTTTTTATATTCCCCCCCCCCCCCCCTGCAATTTTTTCCACTAATTGAAATGTCTTTAAATACACATTACATGAATTCAACACACTGTAGTAAACAGATAAATGGAGGCAGAAGATGTCTTTCAGTCATCAATGCACACATGGCACTATAGGACCAGTTTGATATAACACAATGTTATACAATATATATAATTAGGGGGTCCCCGCTCCATCTCGCCATCAGTTTGGGGGTCCTTGGCCTGGAAAACGTTGAAGACCCCTGGTGTAAAGTCTAAAGTAAAATTAGATTACGCCAAAGGACTTCACACTGCATTGCCATTATTATAATTTTTTTAATCGTAACCTGTTAACCTTTCTACATTTCTATCCTTTTACAACCTATTCACAATGCACCGGGACATCCCTCGAATACGTCGGCCTACGTAACAGTTGTACACACATTTCCCACCACGGCCGTCATCCTCACTCGAAGACATATCTGTAAATTTACAGTTGTATGACTTTAAATTTTAACAGAAATTGTCCCTTGTACGTGATTCACTGGTATGTTTCTGTTCATTTACAATATAACAGAAAGTGTTATGTTTCTTTTTAACCATTGACATATATATTTAACAGCAAAGTTTTGTTTTTTGATTACGGTAGAAAGTCCGGGTAACGACCTGCCGGTGCTCTTTCTGTTATTTTAAGGATTTATTTCCTAGAGTGCTGTCAGTTTGGAAACTGGCACGTGGTCCCGATCGTCTTCATTGATTTCAGGCTTCAGCATTTGATGCATTCCAGACAATTGACGTCCATTCAAACGTCCCAATCTAAAGGTGACGCTCCAAAGGTGACGCGCTGCTCATCTGGCTGTAAACCCGAGCCCGACACAATGACTAAAAGGTCCTGAGGTCACTAGAGTTCGGCCTGTCTGGCACGTCAGCTCGCCAAAGTGATGGAAAATCTGACACGTGGCACTGCACATGAATGGTATTCAATCAGTAGCTGAATTGGACCAAAAAGGGACCAAAGAGGGACCAAAGAGGGGCCAAAGAGGGACCAAAAAGGGACTAAAGAGGGACCAAAGAGGGGCCAAAAAGGTCCCAGACCCCTAATTCTCATCAACCATTCGTACTGGAGTGCGGATCAGGCCCTAGAGCATAGAGACCCGACCCAGACACAGTTCAAATCTCATTTTCCCTATACTAATGACTCATATAAAATCCAGCTTTGCCTTTTGGTCATAGCCCCCCCCCCCCACACACACACACACACACATTTTGATAAACACTCGAAATGGCTGCCACGCCCAAACCATTTGACGAACAGTTTTCCCTTCAACAGCTTGTCATCACTGAGGTCTTCAGGCGACACGGACTGAATTTGAAGTTGATGGGATGAAATCTCTCAGAGTAGTTCATAAAGTAGCACATGTATAGGTTTGACTTTGAGTCAATTTTGGCAACTAAGTGTCCTCAGGGTTAGAGTCCTATGAATCATGAAAAGTTTCGAGCCAATTGGACAACGTACACTTGAGTCACCCCCGCTTCCTGTTCAGATGGGGAAACACACAAAATGGCCGCCCCGCACTACTAGAACTGTTGGGTCCTTGTAAATTCTGGAGTGTGGTCTAGACCTGCTCTATCTAAAGTGTCTTGAGATAACTTTTGTTATGAATTGATACTGTAAATAAAATTGAATTGAATTGAATTGAAATTCGGAAATGGCTAGTTAACACAGGCACGCGCACAAGAGGCCCAATCATGTGGCCAATTAAAATTAAATTAACATAAGCCTACCAAAAATGGCCCAATCTAACAGAACAAAACCCCAAAAATCACACAAGAGGTTCTGTGGTTATGTGATGTTAATTTAATTTTAATTGGCTATGTGATTGGGCCTCTTGTGCGTGCCTGTAATGACCAGGATGATGCGTTCAAGGACCCTAAGGTTTGGGTAGTTGAGTTGCTGCTCTCTCACCCAACATAATAATCTTTTTAAAGTTTAAAACGCTTTCTGTGACCCATTTTGTGATATGATAAGAAATGTTTCTTTTTGGATGAAACGGATGTAGATAGGTTTTTTAATTTTGGGGACGTCATTTGAAATTGGAAAAAAATTTGAAGTTGGAAAAAAAGGTTACAAATTCCAATATATTGCAGAATATTGCAACGTGTTTAAAATCGCAATAATATTGTATCGTGGCGTAAGTATCACGTAAGTATCGTGATGATATCGTATTGGGAGGCGTCTGCTGATTCCCACCCCCCCCCGCCGCATCCACATGATACAAGCCTTCCGTGACATGATACAAGCCTTCCGTGACGCTGATGTGACCGAGCCAGACCCGAACCCGGACATCATTCCTAAATATCTAGTCGCACTCTAATTCGTACAGATAGCTACGAAAAGTAGAGCACTGTGATTTGTTAGCGTTCTACGTTTTTTATTTGCTGTGTTCACCCCATTGGCGGCTGCGTAGGGATGAGGTGTAGACTCGTACCAGAGCAGATTTACAGCGTAGTATTAGTACTTTTACTAAAGTATAAAGGGTCTGAATACTTCTTCCACCGCGGCTCAGGTCTGGTGAGTAACGGCCTATTTTCAGAGTGACTTTATCTTTTAGCTCGTCTGCAAATGGCCGTCTGTGTGTCGCATCAGATCGGAGTTATTAGAAACCACTGGAGGGGAAAAAACAAAACAAAAAAAACAGGAATTTAATCAGATTTTGTCACCTGTTGCCCCCCCCGAGGTTCCCTACCTGCTCTCTGGTGGCGCATGCTCGTGTCTGAACAAGTGATGAGGAAGAGATGAGACACGACGAGAGGCCCAACTCACCGCTTCCCTCTAATTGATCTGTTTATCTGCACACAGAGACACCTGTGGTTTCAAATCAAGCTCAAATTAAAAAAAGTGGGGTATGGGGAACATTTGCCCCCCCCCCGCCATGGGGAGACGGAAAACACAATGAGAGCTACGGCAGGCGATTGAGAAAGGTTCGACATCCTGTTGTTTTTGTGGCGAATTCTGCACAAAATCTGTGAGTATTGTGTCGGCCGGAGATATTAAAGCTGTAGTGTGTAACGTTTCAATATTAATGAACATTTATATCGGTGATAAAGGAGTTGCTGCAAAGCTAATTAAGACTCCACACAACTCGCTATGTACGACAATTGTCGGGCTACCATTATGCGCCACGGCTCTTTTTTTAGGAAGGAAGAGATTCACGATTGCAGTTGGACTATCGAGTGACTTTATGGACTTTATTACAGAACGTTCTGGAGACAAGATGCAGGCAAAGTACAGAGAGACAAGTCTCAGCTGCAGATTACCCAGTTGTCTGTCTTACCCCCCCCCCCCCCCTCTATTGCCTGTCCCCTTATTCCCACATTTCAGACATTCAAAACAGAAAGCTAAGCAACTTTAGGCTTCGGTAGATACAAAACAAGGTCATGTAAGCACATGATTTATTATTATAAAGGATTATAGACTGCTCTGTCTGGTGTTACTCACCCTAACTGAACACAACACCCTCACTGATGATTAGAATTCACTCAATATTAAGCAAAGCAATTAGAAATTCCAACACTATGTTCAGGAGATCGTGGCGTTCCCACTCAGAAGCTCGAGTGAAGATAACGACCTCTTCTGAAGATTCCATCATGTTTTTTAAATCCTCCGTGTCCTCCTTGGCTACTAGCAATAGCTTGGCGGAGGGGGGGGGGGGGGGCGCATGTGTGATCACAGATGGCTTGTATCATGTGGACGCGCCGTCAGTGTTGTTGTCATTACTTAGAATTCCTCATAATTACGCACTGTACCTTTAAGTGTTGAATTAAATTAAAATATACAATTCAGTCATGGTGCATAATTAAGCCCTGGATTCACAATTTTAAAGATTTCAAATTATGCTCATTTTCAGGTCCTCTTCTGAAGAGAGACAATCATGTTGTCCTCCTTGGCTACTAGGAACTGTGTGGAGGAGGGGTCGGGGGGGTCAAGGGGGGCGGTGCGCGATCACGGAAGGCTTGTATCATGTGGATGCGGCTAGGGGTGGGAATGCCTCCCGATACGATATCATCACGATACTTACGCCACGATACCATATTGTTGAGATTTTTAAGCATATTGGAATATTCTGCAACATATTGCAATCTATAACCTTTTTTTCCAACTTCTGATTTTTCCCCAAAAGGAAACTCATCAACATCTGATTCATCTAAAAAGAAACATTTCTTATCATATCACAAAATGGGATTGTGAAGCAGACAAACTGACCAACACATATAATATATAATATATAATAAAAGATCAACACTTGGCGCCTGTGTATTGATACAGTATTACCACATAAAATATCGCGATACTAGGCTGTATTGACTCCCCCCCCCCCCCCCCCACAGGAGAAGAAATAATAGAAACATTACGATCCTTCTTCCAAAAACATGCGTATTGCCTCATTTTCATATATTTTACTTACTGATCCAACTCCTTTTAAACCTTTTTATTTGCATTTTTTTTCTCTGCTCTGCTCTGTTATTTTGATTTAGCCATTTTGTCTTGCCCCCCCCCCTTCCCCCAGTGAAGAGTGACAGACGTCTGCCTCTCTTCTCTCTCCCTCCATCCCCCTTGCTCTCTCTCTCATTCTTTCTTTCTTTCTTTCTTTTTAAATATTACACACACACACACTGTAAAACTGGACATGTGTCACTGCTGTTCTTCTTTTATCATGACATATGGCATGGTGTGTATTTCATGGTGTGTATTTACTTGTCACAGCTGCTCCTGATACTTACTAAATAAAGTTATTTGAACTGAACTGAATGAATCAGTTCTGTTTTATTGACCTCTGGACTGATTTTGCCTTTTGCCTGTCAAAGCACTTTGTAATCTCTGTTTTAAAAAGTGCTTTATTAATAAAGTTATTATTATTATTAATAAACTTAAGACTTCAGATACAGTATTAGGGGACCACTAAGGTCTATATAAAAGAGGCTTCAGATACAGTATTAGGGGACCACTAAGGTCTATATAAAGAGACTTCAGATACAGTATTAGGGACCACTAAGGTCTATATAAAGAGACTTCAGATACAGTATTAGGGACCACTAAGGTCTATAAAAGAGCTTCAGATACAGTTTGGGGACCACTAAGGTCTATATAAAAGAGACTTCAGATACAGTATTAGGGACCACTAAGGTCATATAAAAGAGACTTCAGATACAGTATTGGGACCACTAAGGTCTATATAAAGAGACTTCGAACACAGTATAGGGACCACTAAGGTCTATATAAAAGAGACTTCAGATACAGTATTAGGGACCACTAAGGTCTATATAAAAGAGACTTCAGATACAGTATTAGGGGACCACTAAGGCCTATATAAAAGAGACTTCATTTAGCCGTCTAGCTCCATTGACTCCCATTCATTTAGTTATCCAGCTGCATAGACTCCCATTCATTTTGCACTGGACCGCGATCACCCCCCAGTGGAACTCTGGTGGAACTGCAACCAAATTCGGTACAATGGAGCTCAATAGGGAGAGAATAGGCAGAGTGAAAAATGTGAATTTCCCCTTTAAAGGCATAATCAAAGGCATGTGTTGTTATTCTAAAAAAAATGACATTAACTGAAGTTACATTTGATGGTATGTGCAGGTTTTTCATGGTTTTACTGAGGTAGCAGTCTGTGGGGGAGCCGTCACATGGACGTTCTTCAGAGGTCTTCAGAGACATCTAGTGGAGACACGAGAAGCCACAGTTCAGGTGGGAGTCAGGTACCCTGAAGATAGACAGATATGGATATAGATATGGTTATAGATATAGGTATAGATATAGATAGATCGATGGATAGATAGATAGATAGATAGATAGATAGATAGATAGATAGATAGATAGATAGATAGATGTGTAGCCCAATGCGGGAGATTTGTCTTCACAGTCAGTTTCATGCACATGGAAATATACACAGACAGTTATTGATTGTGATCATGAGGCTGCTGTTTGTGTGTGTGTGTGTGTGTGTGTGTGTGTGTGTGTGTGTGTGTGTGTGTGTGTGTGTGTAATAGACACCAGTTTGAAACTCATGACACTCAACCAATTTTTTTAAACCCTCATGTTGTCCTATATCAATGTTCTTTTTAATTCCCTAAAACAACATGATTGATTTCACACAACGCTCTTTAAAAAGTTTACTAACCATAATTTCCCAAAAAACTGAAATTAAAGTTAATAAGTTAGTGTTACGTAGTGTTAAACGTAAAAAAAAAAGTGACAAATATTGAAAAAAATGTTGAAAAAAGGGACACAAATTTAAAAAGAAGTTTAAAAACATTGATTAAAAAGTGTCAACAAAATTTTCTGAGTAGGGCTGCAACTAGACAGATGTTAGCAGATTTTAGTAATGCCATGGCAATACTACACGTACAAATCCTCACCGGTAATACGGAGACGGTATAGATTATACATACACACATACGCATGCATGTGCACCACACACACCCACACCACACACACACCACACACACATCACACACACACACACCCACACACACACACACCACACACATGCATAAAACAGAACACAGAGACAGAGACACATTATCACCCTGACACACACACACATGCACGCATCACACAGTATACATGCATTTGCGCACACACACCACACACACACACACACACACACACACACACACACACACACACACACACCACCACACATGCAGAAAACAGAAACACGAGACAGAGACACACGCACATTATCCCCTGACACACACACACATGCACGCAGCACACAGTATACCATCATGTGCGCACAACATCTCTATTTATTGATGCCTTCCTAGACACACACACACACACACACACAACACACCAAAACCCACACACACACACACACACACACACACACACACACACACACACAGTGGCCAGTACTCAGATTGTCTCTACAGTCACCGAGGGCAGTTTGTCGGTGTTTCGCTCCAAAGAGACCGGACATCGTTCAAATCTGTACTATTCAGAGTTTTTTTGTGCTTTTTTAGGGTACTTTACTTTGACATTAGAAAAATACTCCAGTATCTTCTTGATTTGGGTTTTTTTCTCAGCTTCATCTTCCACGTCAGGTAAGGCGTAAACATTTCACATTACTCGGATCACCATGTCAGTTTGACGTGTCTTGTTTTTGGTTTTATTTCTTGTTTCATGTTGATTTGGAGCATATCCACGTCAGGTTTACTGTAATCTGGCATGAGAACATATTTTCCTTCACATTTAGCACCTTGATTATTTCAACTACTGAATCAGATTGATGTGAAAGTTGAATTATTAGAGGTTATACTCGCTCGAGGAAGGTGTGCAGAAGGATTGAGCAGCGTGTGTGTCCTCCTAAGTCTCAAACTGCATGAATATGAATAGATGCACTGTAAAATAGCTATCTAATTTTTACATGAACGATAGGAAATCTGTCATTGGTCTGAGATCATTTCACTTAAAAGCTCTCTCGGAATCCAAATATCTCTAGATTCAGGAAAACTGCTTTGGTGACAACTTAATTTAAGTGATGGAGACCGTGCAGTTTTGCCATAAATAGCTTGTGAGAATGGAGTTTACGGCACTTTTAGTGCACTGTATTGTGTGTGTGTGTGTGTGTGTGTGTGTGTGTGGTATGGGACTGAGTATATTTAAAAAGCATCCACTCTTTGAGATAAGGGCATAGCCAATGAGTTAAAACGATGTTTTTCTCTAGGAAAGATAATAGAATATTTGTGTGATTGTTGGCTTTTAGTAGTCGTCTGCAACTGTTAAAATTAGACAATTTCTGAGTTTTCATTTTGCTGCAAGGGCTATTGAATGGAGGATTTTTGACCTCTTTCCAATGCAAATCCCCCCGTGCCCGGGGCTGGACTCAGTGATTGCTTGTTGTTCCCCTTTTTGCGAGCGTGTGTCCGTTGCCGGGGCGTGTAACCATGGGGCGTGGTGTTGCTCGGCCAGAGAAAACGGTGCAGGGTCAGCGCACTATAGGTGGTGTAATAGACCACCTTCCAAATACGCTGCAAATTATTGTTATATTATTTTAGTGAGAACTAATAAATTACTACAAAATAACTAATGTTAGGGGAATCTGTTTATGTTTTGTTACGCGTTTTTGGATTTGTTTTTATTTAATATATATATATCGGGATATCAGATTTTTAAATAATCATCATGTATCGGTATTGGCCTTAAAAATCCTTTATTGGTTGGGCTCTCGTCTGGTTAGTCCACACAGAATTCCTACATGGGAGGAAAAACTTGCTCTGGTTTATCGGCATTCCTTTAAACCAATCATCGGCAATCGTCTCCGGTGGCGGGGCTTAAGCGCCGGACGGAGCCACGGGTGCCGGCTAAACTAGTCTCCAGGAAGGAAGTGGTTTGGTTGTGGAACATCTGTACGTTCTAAGTAGCTTTAGTCATCAACAGAGAACTCCGATTGGAAAGATAGTCTAGTAGTGGTCTGGATTTACCGCTGCCGAGACCGGGGACCAGGTAACATAGTCCTAGATTGGAAGATAGTTTAGCTAGCGGTCTGGATTTACCCTGCAGAGACCTGAGGACCAGGTACCATAGTCCTCAGAAATCAGCGACAGGTTAGAGCGCCGACACAGAGACAGAGAACGGGGACCGGACATTCTGGCAGAAAAGGAGGGAATGCATGCTGCGTGTCTGTGTGGCGTTGTGTGCGTGGTGTGTGGTGTGTGTTGTGTGTGTGTGTGTGTGTGTGTGTGGTGTGTGTTGTGTGTGTGTGTGTGTCCTGTGTGGGTGGTGTGTGTGTGCGTTCGTGTGTGTGGTGTGTGTGTGTTGTGTGTGTACTTGTGTGAATGTCTCACAAGTCAATGACTCGAGGCTTCAGGGATAGTAAGCAATCACAATGACATTATTGATCAGCCTAGAAAACTCCCCCAAGTCAGCTTTAGGAAGAGAAACCTTCACTCATAGCATAATTGACAGGGGAGGGAGGGGGAGGGGGGATCTAGGGGGTTACACCCCCTGCCCCCCCCCCACCCAATAATTAAAATATGTCAGATGACACCCCCCCCCTTTCTCAAAAAACACACTATAGTTTCCTTTCCATAATAAAGTACCTTTGCACCAACGGCTCGAGGCAGAAATTGTTGCATAAAAAAATCACCAGAATCCACTAAATGAAGTGTTTGATTTGCTCAAAATTTCAACTTTTCTCAAAATTGGGAATCTCGTGGGGAGAGAGGGGGAGATTAGATATTTAATTTCATTAGGTGACATTAAAAGTCAATTAGAAAACACATGACAAACATACCCGCCAGTCACTTGACTTGCAGTTGGGTGTCGACGTTGTGGCTGCTGGTGGTAATACAAATAACACAATTCGGATTGCTCATTCATGTATTTAATATGGAAAAGACTCCCCGCCAAAATGACAACCCCCCCACCCCCCGTCTGCTCACCATCAAAAGGGAAACGCGACACACGTACGTGGTGGAATAAACATAGGCCATGTCACGGAAAGTTCTAGTGGGGAAGAAAGAGAATCTGGATGGGAAACCCAAGACGAACGGGGATCAAATGTGTCCGTCAAGGATGATAGACTTCCTCCCCTCCTCACACCTGCCTCCATGCTCTCATCTGCATACTACAATGTTCACCTGCACTGCTGACTGTTATATAGTAACAACTGTTAAATATGCATCTTACAGACTTACATTGACTGAAATATCAATTTGCACGTCGAGTTCTTTATTTACAGTACCAATGTTTACATGTACATCTGCATACGTACTTTAACTGTAATATGCAAATTATTTCCACTGCACTTTAATCCAGTAGCTTCCGCCAACAACTTATTATACTACTTTTTAAATACATTGTTATACTGCTCATTTTTAGTACGAACTTATTAATATATCTATATCTGTAAAAAATCTGTTATATGTAATGCCATCGTATATATATTCACCTGTATACACTGTTATAGTATATCCAGTGGATATTATATTCAGTACATACAGCTGTATTATATTCAGAATATCCTTCAGAGCGTCTATTATATTCAGTACAATCTCTGTTTTAATAAGCTATTCAGTATACATAGCTGTATATTTATATTCAGTACCTATCCGCTGTAGATTTCATGACAATCCAGGTATATATATCTAGTAACTATAAGCTGGAAATCTTGTCACAATACTAGTTATCTATATATTATATTCTAGGACAAATCCATCTGTAAATTCTGTTTTAAATAGTATTCATATGTATCTATTATTAGTACATATCCATGTCTGCAATTATGGAACCAGGTTATATCCTGCACCTGCTGCTATTGACCTCTGGTCAGACCTAAACTGATTTCAAAAAGAACAGTATTTTCCTCTGTGAGTGAACTCTAAAACCACATACAACAATACTAGTCCTTCTTAATCATTACCAGAGAATAAATCTTGCGAACTAATAAAATTACTAAGAGAAACTAAAAACCCCTGGGGGTGGGAGTGGAGGGGGGGGGGGGGGGGGGATGGGAGAATAGGTCAGGGTCTTGTGGGTCGATAGAGTGTTGGAAAAACGCCCGCTCAGCTAATATAGAACGCAACTTAAAGGGGCACCCTAGTTAAAAGCATTCACACGGTCAGCCACAGCCTGACTGGCAAAGGTGGTTTTAAAGTATTGAAAGGTGGAATAGTGATTCTAGATTTAAGTGTGTTTCGGAGTTTATTCAGATCTTTGGTGCAATAGGGCTGGGCACCGACGAAGAAAAAATCAGATTCTATGAGTAGATTTTAACATTTTTTTTATCTGTTTGGGAGCCAACTTTGGATCCTGAGAGACCGTAATCGCAAGTTTATCTGTCTTCTCTGCATGTTACAGAGAGCGGAGTAGTCTACGACGACCGAATAAAGTCGTTTCGAGTTATACGTTGTAACGCATGTTCGGAGCATTTGTTTTTTAAATTATCGCCGATATATCGATAATTTATCAGGATTTTTAAGTAACCCCTATCCGTTATCAGTAGCGGTTATCTAGAAATCTTTATGCGGTCGGGCTATGGTTCCTTTGCATTTTTAGTCAATATTAGCCTGTACCAATGGCGTTCATATTATTATAATTTCTGTTTATGGGTGTGCAAATAAAACAGGCCAGTTTTATGTTGGGTTTTGGCCCAGTTGGGATTACTATCTCCACCCCCCCCAAAAAGCAAAACCGGTTGTTATTAATGTAATTTCAGAGTGATTTTGTTGAAATTTTGATCGAACGGTTTTGAGTCACAATTACGGTAGGGTTAATAACAAAAGGTTGGTGTCTTAATGTAGTTAAGTGTTGGACAGTGGCAAGGGATTTTAAAACACTGGCTATCGAAAAAGCTTGTCGTGTGGCGAAATGCCTGGGAAGATTTTGACCGCTGCCCAGCCCCCATTGCCCCCCCGAGCACACAGCACCCCATGTCCCCCTGCCCCCAGTCCCCCTGCCCCCCAGCATCCTCCAGCCATAGGTTGATTTAAATGAGGGAAGCGTTTTGACAGGGAGGCGGGGACCTTTTAAGCCTCCAGATTTGCAGGTTCTGGTGGGACCCTGGGATTTTCCTCCCGTTTTCTCATGGTTCCAGCTTGGCCGAGCTTGTCAGTCTGCGTTCCCGAGGG
>NW_022605585.1:77042-77393 GCF_008692095.1 Etheostoma spectabile | reverse complement strand
CCCCCCCCCCCCCCGTCTGCTCACCAATCAAAAGGGAAACGCGACACACGTACGTGGTGAATACACACCATAGGCATGTCACGGAAAGTCCTTAGTGGGAAAGAGAAATCTGGATGGGAAACCAAGACGAACGGGGATCAAATGTGTCCCGTCACGGACTGATAGACTCTCCTCCCCCTCCTCACACCTGCCTCCATGCTCTCATCTGCAATACTACAATGTTCACCTGCACTGCTGACTGTTACTATAGTAACAACTGTTTAAATATGCATCTTACACTACTTACATTGACTGAAATATCAATTTGCACTGCCGACTGTTTATTTACAGTACCAATTGTTTACATGTACA
>NW_022605585.1:76494-77032 GCF_008692095.1 Etheostoma spectabile | reverse complement strand
CGTACTTTAACTGTAATATGCAATTACTTTCCACTGCACTTTAATCCAGATAGCTTCTGCCCAAACTTTATTTATACTACCTTTAAATCCATTGTTATACTGCTCATTTTAGTCTAACTTATTATATATATATCTATCTGTAAAAATCAATGTTTAGAGTATAAGCCAATCTGATCTATATTACACCTGTAAACACTGTTATAGTACTATCCAGCTGTATTTATATTCGTACATATCCCTGTATATTATATTCAGTACATTCCAGCTGTATATTTATATTCGTACTTCTAGCTATATATATATTCAGTACATAGCCGCTGTATTATATTCAGCAATATCCAGCTGTAATTATATTCAGTACATATCCACTGTATAATATTTCAGTACCTCTCCCGGTATACGACTATCTAGCTGTAATCTGTCACAATACTAGTTTATCTATATATTTATATTCATAGGACAAATCCATCTGTAAAATTCTGTTTATAATAGTATTCATATGTATATTTATTCAGTACATATCCATGTCCTGCACTTA
>NW_022605585.1:76283-76484 GCF_008692095.1 Etheostoma spectabile | reverse complement strand
TGTATATCCTGCACCTGCTGCTATTGACCTTCTGGTCAGACCTAAACTGCATTTCAAAAGAACATTATTTTTCCTGTGAGTGAACTTCAAACACAACATACAACAATACATAGTCCTTCTTAATCATACCAGAGAATAAACATATGCTAAATACTAAATTACTAAGAGAAACTAAAAACCCCTGGGGGTGGGAGTGGAGGG
>NW_022605585.1:75359-76273 GCF_008692095.1 Etheostoma spectabile | reverse complement strand
GGGGGGGGGGGGGGGGGATGGGAGAATAGGTCAGGGTCTGGATGGGTCGATAGATGTGTGAAAACGCCCCTCAGCTAATATAGACACGCAACTTAAAGGGCACCTAGTTAAAAGCATTCACACTGGTCAGCCACAGCTGACTGGCAAAGGTTGTTTTAAAGTATTGAAAGGTGGAAGTGATTCTAGATTTAAGGTGTTACGGAGTTTATTCCAGACATTTGGTGCATATAGGGCTGGGCACCGAACGAAAAACTCAGATCCTATGAGTATTGAAACATTTTTTTTTATCTTTTGGGAGCCAACTTTTGGATCCTGAGAGCACGTAATCGCAAGTTTATCTGTCTTCTCTGCATGTTGACAGAGAGCGGAGTAGTCTACGATGCCGATAAAGTCGTTTCGAGTTCATACGTTGTAACGCATTTCTGGATTTTGTTTTTTAAATATATTATCGGCCGATATATCGAAATATCGGATTTTTAAGTAACCCCTTATCCGTATCAGTAGCGGTCTTAGAAATCCTTTATCGGTCGGGCTCTGGTTCCTTTGCATTTTAGTTCAATATTAGCCTGTACACAATGGCGTTCATATTATTTATAATATGTTTATGTTGTGGCAAAAAGGCCAGTTTTATGTTGTGGCTTTTTGGCCCAGTTGGGATTACTATCTCCTCCCCCCCCCCAAAAAAGCACAACCAGTGTTATTAATGTTACTCAGAGTGATTTGTTAAATTTTGATCGAACGGTTTTGAGTCACAATTAAGGTGTAAAACAAAAGGTTTGTGTTTAATGTATTAGTGTTGACGTTGCAATGGATTTTAAAACACATGGTATCGAAAAAGCTGTCGTTAAGGAACTGGCATGGGAAGATTTTGAACGCTGCCCAGCCCCCCTGCCCCCCAGCACCCCAGCCCCCCA
>NW_022605585.1:74450-75349 GCF_008692095.1 Etheostoma spectabile | reverse complement strand
CCCCCAGCACCCCAGCCCTAGGTGCTTAAGATGAGGAAGCTGTTTTGACCGGGAGGGAGCCTTAAAGTCCAGCTGCAGGTCTGGTGGGACCCCTGGGATTTCCTCCCGTTTTTCTCCTGGTTTTCCAGCTTGGCTCGAGCTGCAGTCTGGTTCCCGAGGGGGGGGGTTCCTGCCGGGGTTTTCCATTGAGTTTTCCCCTCGTCACCCATCGATCCTTTGTGGCGTCTGGGGGGCACGTGTGTCGCCATGTGTCCCGGCCGCCAGGAGGATTCCCTGCCCGTTCCAAACAGAGCAACGTACAGTCAAAACCGTGTTGCGTTATGGTTTATTTCAGACATTAATATCGGAGATTCAAAGAGAAAACGAGCATGGTGGCGGTCATCTTTCTTTCTTTCTTTCTTTCTTTCTTTCTTTCTCCTCCTGTTTTGTGTGCAATGTACACGATGCAAACAGCTTGTATTTATTTATTGTTTATGTGAAATTAATGCCCCTGTTGTAAAGTACAACGGGCATCCACCCATCTGCTGACGTTGCATGGACCAAACAATGTGCAGATGAAATGACAATTAAAATAATAGTTAGTTTGAGCCCTAACGGAGTCTATCTTTGGGTTTAAACCGAGCTTTTCTTTCATGGATTTTCCATATTTTCCCTAAAATTAGTTCTGAATTTCGGGCGCCCAGATAGCTCAGTTGGTGGAGCGGGCCCACGTCCCTCGTGCTGTCCTCGGGTCAAATTTGACCCGAATTTCTTAAGTTTTTTACATCGGAAATATGGGTTTCTTTGAAAAGCCCAAATACAACATGGATGCATGGATGTATGTTGTATGGAAACCATACAATATATGTAATATACAGATATATATATATATATATATATATATATATATATATATATAT
>NW_022605585.1:73758-74059 GCF_008692095.1 Etheostoma spectabile | reverse complement strand
CTTTAAAGTAGGGCATTATGTCATAATACTTTGTAAAGTAATACTTTAAAGTAGGGTATTATGTCAAATAAATTAAATTTATTGACCGTGAATTTAAAACAGAAAGTTGAAAAAAAAAGTGTCAAAAGTAAAATAAAAAGAGCCACAAGTGGTGAAAAAACACACCGTGGTCGAAGGGAAGACAACATGAGGGATATGTAGAGGTTTAGTCCTCGACTCAGAGGGCGCGGGTTCGACTCCGACCTGCGGCCCTTTAATCTGCATGTCATCCCAAACCCCCCCCCCCCCCCCCCCCCCCCCC
>NW_022605585.1:72554-73694 GCF_008692095.1 Etheostoma spectabile | reverse complement strand
TACAAAATTTCAAAGTCTTTCCAGGAAACTTAGTGGAAAATGAGATAAATAAAGTGTGACTGCAAGGTTGAAATCAACTGGTCGGTTATTTAGAGTAAAATATTAATATTGATGCATCGATGCATCGTGAATCCGTTAAAAATGGATATAATGTGTAAAGAAAGGTCCCTATGTCTTCTCAGTTCATTTATTTGAAGGGATTTTTTTCTTCTTCTATTAATTCAGTTATTTTGACGTGGGATTTGTTTTAGGAACTTAACTATTCGTGTTTTATTTAATGTCATGTTATTTAAAATAAAATAAAATTTTAGTGTTCAGTTTTGATATGAGGACACATATCAGGACATCTGCTGTTTTGCACAGTTTATAGAGAAAAAAGAATGTAAAATAAAAATAAAAATAAAGAATCCTGAGAAAGTCTTAAGAACTTAAAGTGCTCATGTTATGCTGTTTGGCTTTTACCCTTTACTTTATAGTGTTGTATAATTTTTGTGCATGTTATAGGTTTACAAAGTGAAAAAAGCCCAAAGTCCCCCCCCCCCCAAAGGGACGTACCATCTCCAACAGAAAACACTGTTCACAAACAACTCTACTGTAGTCCAGACGTCTCATACTCTGCTTCTGACTGGCTAGTAGTCCTTACCTAGGTACTGTCAGGACCCTCATACTCTGCTTCTGACTGGCTAGTAGTCCTTACCTAGGTACTGTCAGGGCCCTCATCCTCTGCTTCTGACTGGCTAGTAGTCCTTACCTAGGTACTGTCAGGGCCCTCATCCTCTGCTTCTGACTGGCTAGTAGTCCTTACCTAGGTACTGTCAGGGCCCTCATCCTCTGCTTCTGACTGGCTAGTAGTCCTTACCTAGGTACTGTCAGGGCCCTCATACTCTGCTTCTGACTGGCTAGTAGTCCTTACCTAGGTACTGTCAGGGCCCTCATCCTCTGCTTCTGACTGGCTAGTAGTCCTTACCTAGGTAATGAGCATATGCGACTCCCAACAAAGATGGAACAGAAGTAAGATTAAATGTGTAATGGATATAATATTCTGATATAACCTCTAAATGCAATTATGAACCTGAAAATTGGCATAGTATGAGCTTCTTTGAAAATGTGAATCCCGTGCGTAGTTTCTGTCGCCCTATG
>NW_022605585.1:62554-67554 GCF_008692095.1 Etheostoma spectabile | reverse complement strand
TGAACAAATACCAAAGTGTACTCAGTTGTG
This sequence comes from Etheostoma spectabile, assembly GCF_008692095.1. NCBI lineage: Eukaryota > Metazoa > Chordata > Actinopteri > Perciformes > Percidae > Etheostoma > Etheostoma spectabile. The sequence goes on along the minus strand of NW_022605585.1, from coordinate 67,524 downwards.
ATTATCTGCTGCTTTTTAGTATTCTGCTAAAATCCAACAAACTGCGCGTTGAATTTAAAACAAATGAAAGGAAAATAATCCTGACTTTCTTTTATTGACCAAATTGAACTTTAAATTAAATATTAAAGGCACAACAACAACAAAAAGTGCAGTTTTCTGCTGCTGTTTTTCTGTTAACCAACGATATGTCGCAGCTTTTTTAATTTTTCTTATTTTTTAAGATGTTTTTTGGGGCATTTTAGGCCTTTATATGGATAGGGCAGCTCAGACTTGAAAGGGGAGAGAGAGGGGGGGATGTCATGCAGCAAAGGACCGCAGGTGGGAGTCGAACCCGCGGCCGCTGCGTCCAGGAGTAAACCCCTTACATAAGGGGAGCTAACCGGGCGCCCATGTCGCAGCTTTTTTGCGATGTGTTTATTGGGCCAGTTGATATTGCGATTTATCGAATGTGCAATATTTAGCTGAATTTTTTTTTATTCCTCTTTTCATTATTATATCTACTGTATTCTCATGACGAATAATGGAATAACGTTACATGCAGTGGTGCTCATAAGTTTATGAACCCATGCTTAAGTTGACTAAAAAGAGGAATAAAAAAAAATCCTCTTTTAGAAATAGATCTTAATGCCTTAATTCAAAAAATTAGGAAAAATCCGACCTTTTAAGGACACCAGTTTTCTTTGTGAATGAATATTGTATCATAAATAAATAAATAAATGTTGTCTTAAAACAGGGGCATAAAGTATGGACACCCCCTAGTGTTAAAATACACGGGCATAAGTATACAACCCACTTTGTTGAAAATACAGGGAGCACTAAATATACCTACCGCCCTGATTAAATAAGGACGCATAAGTATAAACCACCCCTTGTTAAATAAAGGAGCATAATATACACCCCCTCATGTTACAAATACAGGGGGCAGAAGTAACGCACCCCCCGATAGTTTAAAATACAGGGGGCATAAGTATACCCTCCCCTGTTAAAAATTAAACAAGGGGGCTAAGTATACACACCCCATTTTAAAACAAGTGGGCTAAGTTTACACCCCCTATGTTAAATACAGGGGGCATAAAGTATACACCCCACTTTAATAGGTCTAATACACCATTAATACAGGGGGCATAAGTATTACACCCCATATGTTAAAATACAGGGGGCATAAGTTTACACCCCCCTATGTTAAATTCCCATAGAGGCAGGTATAGTTTTATTATTAAAGACCAGTTATTTCATGGATCAGGATACTATGCATCCTGATAAAGTTCCCTAAAGTAGACAAGTGGCAGCGATGGATGAGTAACAAATCGCAGTAAGTTACTGTACTTGTCGATCGCTGCCATTTATTTATTGTAAGAAAAAGCCATATTTTCATGTTTTGATTTACAGTAACACAGATATAATTGTAAAATGAGACACAGTTTGGACTCAACAGAGAACGCACCCTTTCTGAAGGGCTCTGGTTCCAGAAAGGATTCAATATTTCTTCTGACGTGTCATTAAACGCTAATACGTGTTTGACCCATGTACCTCTCTGTCTCTCTGTCATAGAATATAATAATAGAAATAACGATGACTTGACGACCTGGGAACATAAACAGTTCATAAATATCCCAAGGTGACATGACCGGGCTGAGGTATAGTGGAAAGTGTTTGTGGAACATTGTGTTGTGTTATAGTTATTCAGCGTGCTGCAGTTAACACACATTACATAATTGTTCCCTCCCCGAGCGCACGTCAACGTGTTGATTGAGGTTTGTGTGTGTGTGTGTGTGTGTGTGTGTGTGTGTGTGACGCTAAAAACTGTTCAGATCTATGAGTTCGTCGCTTTATCGGCTTTTTTTTCCCCGTAGCCTTTGGATCACAAGGAGGAACAAACGGAGGACACACACACACACGCACACACACACACACACAAGCATGCACACACACACGCGCGGACAATCGCACACACACACACACAGTGTGCGCACACACACACACACGCATGCACACACACCGGACAGCACACACACACACACATGTTGTAACAACACCCTGCAACACACACAAACATTCACGACAACAACACAACAAACAAACACATTTTCGTCTTAAACAAATCAGGACACTGATGACACTACAAACACACACAACACAACACACAACACATTATCGCACTTAATAACCCCCGCACACACACACCAGCACACACCACACACACCACACACACCATGCATGTAAACACATCACAAACACACCCACCACACAACCACGCAGGTACACATGCAAACACACCGGCCCACCAAACAAACAGATGTGGTTGCCCTAACACACACCCCCACACAACACACACACGCTGCGCACACACTACACACACACAGCATGCATGTACACATGCAAACACACACGCACCCACAAAAAAACACATTTTTTTTGCCCTAACACACAACCACCACACACACACCACAAACACACATGCATGATACCATACAAACACACACACACACACACACACACACATGCATGTTACACATCCAAACACACACGCACCACAAACAACATATTTTTGCACTAACACAACACCAAACACACACACCCACGCAGTACACATGCAAAGACACACGCACACACAAACAAACACATTTTTGCCCTAACACACACACACACACACACACACGGATGCATGTGAGTGAGCAGCGCCTCCAGGCCCGGATGTTAATGAGGATCGATCTGCTCGGAGTAAAATTAGAAAAAGAAAGGTGCTGATCCGATATCAGATGTTCATTAGAGGACCCGCCCCCCCGCTCGCTCGTTAAAGAGGAGTAATGGGACTGTCTGATGAGACAGGGCTGTGTCTAATGTCTGGAAGACTAAAATACTTCTCCAGGGGTGTAATAAAGCCCCCCGGTCTATAAATCCTGTCCTACAGACTAAAGTAGGACAGATTCTGGCAAAAAATCCCACTATAATCATTGAGATTTTTCCATCCATCTTCTTGGGGTCCAGATTTTTGGAATTATCATATTTTTATTAATGAAATTAAGAATAATAGTGATCATTCCCTTGAATAACGTGATTCAAATCGGAATCACAATGTCAGACATATTCGCCATTGGATATTTTCCTCACATTGTTAGAGACTCTTTCTCTCTTGCTCTCCCCTGTAAACTGTCTAGTGAAGGATCATAACAACATTGATAGTAAAGCACCTTTACGAATTTACGAAAACTTCATTGTCCACAGATTTTTTTCTTCGGTTTCACCAAGAACACAAGAGAGACAGGACATTACAAACAGCGCATAGCCAAGACGGCAAAACGGACGAAACGGACGAAACGGACGAAACGGACAAAACGGACAAAACGGACAAAACGGACAAAACGGACAAAACGGACAATACATTTTATAAAAAGTTGCATTTACAAAAGCAAATGAGGAAATAAATAGATAAATAGAGCCTACTAAAAATGCTTGCTGTGCATAAAACCTGCAGCTCGGACACATAGGCGGAGTTTGACATTCGAGCTGGGGGCGGGGGGGGGCACAAAAAAAAAAAAAAAAACAACTCATTGTAGAGCTTAAAACCTGTAATACCACTGGGGAACGCAGCACGGCACATATGGACAAAACAAAAATTTAAAAGTCCCAATCTACACAAACGCACTGCATTGGTAAGCTGACAAATAAAATATATAATATATATATATAATATTATATATATATACATAATATATATATATTATTATATTATAATATATAGTTAATTTTTGTTTTTTTTGTCACAAAAAAAGTTGCCGCGCTGAAAATGTCAACATTGAAAGATCCAAAAAACTTTGGAAAAATACCAAAAGCAGTTAAAAAAAAAAAAAAAAAAGCACCCACAACATTGAAAAGTGACAAAAATGTGGAAAAGTTATAAAAATGTTGAAAATTGTGTTTTTTCTTCTGGTTGACGGGGAAGAGGGGGCGAGAGAGCCAAGACTCCGGGGAAAGGGAGGAAGTTGAGTTAGTAACCTGCATTAATGGGATGAGGTTGCATACAGATGGAGAGAGGAGAAGAGGAGGAGAGAGGTGCGCAGTGCATCAGGGAAGTCCCCCGGCAGTCTAGGTCTGTATTAGCAGCGGAACTAAGGGATGGTTCAGGACTCTCCTGGAGCCGCCCGAACTATAAGCCTTATCAAAGGGAAGTCTTTAGATAGCTTAAATGTGGAGCGGTGTCTGCCTCCTGACCCAAATGGAACCAGGTCCACAGGAGAGGCGCTGATAGCTGAACCGCTCGGTCCCTGGAGCAGACTGGAACCAGGTTCCACAGGAGAGAAGACTGATAGCTGAAACGCTCTGGTCCCTGGAGCCAGACTGGAACCAGGTTCACAGGAGAGGAGCCTAAGATGAACGCTCGGGCCCTGGAGCCAGACTGGAACCTGGTTCACAGGGAGAGGGCCTGATAGCTGAAGTTGGTCCCTGGAGCCAGACTGGACAGGTTCCACAGGAGAAGAGCGAGAGAGCTGAACGCTCTGGTCCCTGGAGCCAGACTGGAACCAGGTTCCACAGGAGAGGGGCCTGATACCTGAACTCCCATTCTACTTTTAGAGACTCTAGGAACCACAAGTAACCCTGCATGGAAGTGACTCTGTCTCCTTGGTTACAGTGTCCCCCGCAGCAGAGCGGCTGCGCCACATCCTGGGGGAGGACGACAACACCCCGACACCCACGATATTCACCGAGATGGACACCCTGCAGAACGAGGGCGGCGAAATAGAGTGGAAAGAGTCCGCAAGGTACACACGGACACACAGGGACGCACACACACGGACGCACACACACGGACCCACTCACACGGACCCACACACACGGACGCACACACACGGACGCAAACACACGGACCCATGCATACGGACTCACACACACGGACCCACGCACACGGACGCACACACACGGACGCACACACACGGACGCACCCACACGGACTCACACACACGGACGCACAC
>NW_022605585.1:61150-62544 GCF_008692095.1 Etheostoma spectabile | reverse complement strand
GCACACACATGGACGCACACACACGGACCCACGCACACGGACTCACGCACACGGACGCACCCACACGGACGCACACACACGGACGCACACACACAACATGCAGGCATCCGATGGTCAGAGCTTTCATTAGTTTAGGATTGGGGGGGTCACTTTAGACGGGATTTGAGGGGTGGGGGTTTGAGACATCACAGGACGTTAACACTACGTGTGATTAAATTACACAACGGCGTCCTGCTGGGCAGCGGTGTAAGAAGTATTCAGGTCCTTAAGTACTACTACCACACTGTAAAAATACTCTGTTACATGTAAAAGTCCTGCATTGTAAATGTTACTCAAGTAAAAGTATGCAAGTGTCATCAGGAAAAACTACTTGCATTGTAAATCTGTCTCTGCAGGTGGGTGAAGTTTGAGGAGAAGGTGGAGGAGGGCGGAGAGAGATGGAGCAAGCCTCATGTGTCCACGCTGACCCTCCACAGCCTGTTTGAGCTCCGGACCTGTCTGCAGACAGGAAGCATCCTGCTGGACCTGGAGGGCTACTCGCTGCCCCAGATCGTGGGTCAGTCCCTCTGAATTCCTCCGCTGTTATGTCCATGGTTTCCCCCCCTAAAAAAAGGATTCCCAATTCAATTCAATTTTATTTATATAGCGCTAAATCACGACAACAGTTATCTTCCAGGTCTTTCCATAAAGAGCAGGTCTAGACCAGGACTCTGGGATGTTATTTACAGAAACCCAACAGTTCACCAAGAGAAGCACTAGGACACAGAGGCAAGGTAACACATCCTTTAAGAGGCAGAAACCTGGAGCAGAACCAAGGCTCAGGGTGGGGGGGCATCTGCCTAGACCAGCTTGGGGTGAGAGAAAGAGACAGACAGAGAGAAAGACAGAGAGATTGAAAGACAGACAAAGAGAGAGAGAGAGAGAAAGAGAGAGAGAAAGAGAGAGAGAGAAAGACAGACAGCGAGGAGACAAAGAGAGAGAGAAAGAGAAAGACAGAAATAGTAGAGACAGAGAAAGAGATAGAGACAGAGAGAGAGAGAAAGAGAGAGAGAGGAAGACAGACAGTGAGGAGACAAACAGAGAGAGAGAAAGAGAAAGACAGAAATAGTAGAGGCAGAGAAAGAGAGAGAGAGAGAGAGATAGACAGACAGAGAAGAGACAGACAGAGTAGAGACAGAGACAGAGAAAAAGAGAGAGAGCGACAGACAGAGAGAGAAAGAGACAGAGAAAGACAGAAAGAGTAGAGACAAAGAGAGAGAGACAGAGACAGAAAGAAAGATAGAGAGACAGACAGACAGACAGAGAAAGAGAGAGAGAGGAGAGGGGCGAGAGAGCACCAAGACTCTGGGAAAGGGAAGAAGTTGAGTTAGTAACCTGCATTAATGGGATGAGGT
>NW_022605585.1:60418-61140 GCF_008692095.1 Etheostoma spectabile | reverse complement strand
AGATGGAGAGAAGGAGGAGGAGAGAGGTGCTCAGTCCCAGTATTCATTTCATCCTTTAATCAGAAGCACAGGCAAACACACGAGACGGGCCACTTTCATAACTGGATTCCGGACCCTTAATCTTTCGGATGTGGGTCTGGATTTCCGGGCTACAGCCCTAGTTCAACCCGTGCAAAACCCCCTTTACTGCATGTGTCCATGAACTGACCTGGGCTCTAACCCCTGACTCCAGATGAGATCGTGGATCGGCAGATAGCCGACGGTCTCGTCCACCCGGACCTGAAGGAGAAGATCAGCTTCGTGTTGCTGAGGAAACACCGTCACCAGACCAAGAAACCCATCCACCGCTCGCTGGCCGACATCGGGAAGTCCTCCAGCGCTGCCGCACCCAGTGAGTTTGTGTTTACCCCCCGACCACCAATCCCCAAAAGCCATCTTAACTTTCTAATCAAACCCTTTGTCTTCTGCCACGATGATCGCACCTTTGCTCGTATAAATCATCTCTTCTGTGCTCATCGTTTTCACGCCTGCTGCCGCCGCTCGGTCAGACCGCAGTCCTCAGGTTAATCTGAAACATAGCACTAACTCAGCTTCTGGGATCCACCGCTCCACAGAAGACCTCCACTCTCGGCAGCCAAGCAGCCTTAGCCGCCTGCGTGAGTCTGGACACACCACACACACACACACACACACACACACACACACACACACACACACACACA
>NW_022605585.1:60037-60396 GCF_008692095.1 Etheostoma spectabile | reverse complement strand
CACACACACACACACTAAGACACAGACAAAGTTCTTCCTATTTTTAAGTACACTCTGATATCTGGGTGATATCTGGGAATCATGACCAGAAATGATGGAGGAGACAGAGAAATGATGGAGGAGAGTCCAATAAATTTAGATTAAATGCAGCTTCATTCAATTATTGAACAAGGAAGATAACCGTGGGTACACACTCACAAACAGACACACACACACACACAGACACACACTCACAAACAGACAAAGTTCTTCCTATTTTTAAGCACACTCTGATATCTGGGTGATATCTGGGAATCATGACCAGAAGTGATGGAGGAGACGGCACACATGACGAGTCCAATACATTTAGATTTAATGCA
>NW_022605585.1:53608-60027 GCF_008692095.1 Etheostoma spectabile | reverse complement strand
AATAAGTGAACAAGGAAGATAACCGTGGACACACACACACACACACACTCACTTATGTCTTATTGTCCTGCACCGGTCAGTTAATCTATTTCTGTGAAACATGGTTACCATGGTTACCTTTGAAACAACTCCTTAATTGTGAGACACGTCTAATAGATAAACACATTATGATCTATTCCCAACTGTGGGATCGAGTTACCTCAAACTAATCCTGCTGTGTAAGATCCTTAGAACAGATGAAATGCAGTTGAAAACCTTCATGCTTAAATGTTCCACCTATCATCATCACTCACCGCTCGCTGCATAAACAGAAATAAGTATTTTAAAGAGCCCCTATTACTGTATACTCATTTTCAGCTTCATATATGTACTCTTGGGGTCTCCTAGAATGGGTTTACATGCTTTGATGTTCAAAAAATGTGTAAAAACATTGAATTTCAAACAGGAATCTGTCTGTCTATCATTAAACTGTCTGGATCGAGCTTCTTATGGTCTCATCCGTCCCCCTTAGGACTGACCCATCTCCCAGAACCAACAATCTTGCAAGCTGCAGCGATCGTTTCGCCGTCTCTTCTATTTGTTCGGCGAGACGCGAGCATACGCGTCCAGCCAGGCAGGTTAATCACTGACAGGAAGACCACAGGGCAGCCGGATGCTTTACAAAAATAAAACACATTTCAAAATAAAACACCCAGGTTCATGGTGATTCGGGCTGTCTTGACTTCTCACAACGAGACACGCGATCAGGCACACAGAGAGAGAGATACACACACGCACACACACGCACACACACACACACACACACTACACGCACACACACACACCATACACGGCACACACACACCGCACACGCACACAGCACACACACACACACATACACACGCACCACACACAACAAACACACCACTACACCACACACATAACACACACGCACACACACCACACACACCACACACATCCACATACACCAACACAAAACACACATACACACACAGCACACAACACACACACACACATCACACACAAACTCACAAACACCACACACACACAACAACACACACACAACACATATATATATATATATATATACTGTATATATTAATTATAGTGCTAGGCCAAAAGTTTGGAACACCTTCTCATGCATGAGTTTCCTTTTTTCATGACGATTCACAGTGTAGATTCTCACTGAAGGCATCAAAACTATGAATGAACACATGTGGCATTATGTACTTAACAATAAGAGTGAAATAACTGAAAACATTATATTGTGTTTTAGTTTCTTCAAAGTATATATGCTACAATTATGCAACCCAAAACAAAGCAGTGAATAAAAAGTTACACACAAACAAAATCTGCTTTGTGAATATCTTTAAAGAAGAAAATAAAACCGTCAACACATTTTTTTGGGGACTTTATGACACTCACAATGTGTTTTGGCAAGAAAAACTGAATGTAAATGGAACTTTTAAGGAGGATTTTGAGTGCAGGACTTTAACATTGAGTATTTTAATATTGTCCTTTGAGTACTTCTCCCAACATCGATACACACTCAACATTTGCAGCTATTAACCTAAATTTCAAACTCTCTAACTTCCTTAACTTTTCTGCTTATTCTCTTTTTTTTAACACGCATCCAGTAAATAATCTGATCCCAGCTATCTCCCTGCTGCTGCATGACATCGAGGTTTAGCGTGTGTAACCACTCACTGTGAATACAATGTGTTGGCCATATTGTACGTTTACTTTAGAGATTAGGGTCATATTGTGTGTGGGCTAATTTATTTGGTGAATCTAACTGGGTGAAAAGGATTAGCGAAGGCTATGTGTGGTATGTTCTTTCTTTCTCTTTGTCCAATTTCATTTGTTCCACAAATCTGCCTTGAGAAAGACCAAGAAAAAACAAAAAAAGGGGAAATGAGTCATTAAAATACAATCCCCCACCGAAACAACGTTTCATGGTGAATTTCCGACACACATTGCACACTTATAACCCTTTTAATTCGATGGAATTTGCATTTTTGTTTTACTCGGCTATTAAAAGAATGAACTCACTGGGAAAACCTGTTCTTTTTAAACCTAGGATGCTAAAATGTGTGTTTTAAAAACATCAAATACAAAGTGTGTGTGCTTCGTTTGCAGATCAAGCCCAGAGCCGGAGCATGAATGATATTTCGGACACACCGAGCACAGACCAGGTAACTGCTATGTTCAATATTAAATGTGTGTGTGTGTGTGTGTGTGTGTGTGTGTGTGTGTGTGTATGGTAGCCAGGTTGGCTCAGTGGCTGAGATAACCCCGATGACATCACTATGACATCATCTAGGGCTGTACAATTAATCGGATTTGAATCGCGGTTACGATCTCGGCTCCTGACGATCGCAAAAACAAATGTCATGGAGGAAGACGTTATTGTTTTGCTCATTTTGTCTCGTGGTCTGAACGAAGAATGGGAAACGCGTTAAAGGCAAATGGCACAAAAAGAGCTGTCACCGTTCATTTGGTTCACTGTTTAACTCTGTTTTGAAACTTTAAAAAGTGCAACAGCTTTCCGAAAGTCAGCCAGTGATTGTGTTCAATTATTGCGATTTCAATACTTTACCAAAGTAATTGGGATTATGACTTTTTTTTCATCATCGAAAAGCCCCATTCGTTTATTCATTTGGTTTATTTTACAGTCTAGACCTGCTCTATCTGTAAATTATAGAGAGGTCTAGACCTGCTCTATCTGTAATTATAGAGAGGTTCTAGACCGCTCGTATCTGTAAATTTATAGAGAGTCTAGACCTGCTGAAATTTATAGAGAGGCTAGATGCTCTATCATGAAATTATAGAAGGTCGAGACCTGCTGCTCATCGGTAAATATACCGAGGTCTAGGACCTGTCTATCTATAAATTATAGAGAGGTCCTAGACCTGCTATATCAGTAAATTATGAGAGGTCTAGACCTGCTATATCTGTCAATGATTAGAGAGGTCTTACAGAACCTGCTCTATCTGCAAAGCTAGAGAGGTAGACCTGCTGGTAAAATTATAGATGAGGGTATAGACCTGTCTATCTGTAAATATATAGAGAGGTCGAGACCTGGGCTTTATCTGTTAAATTCTGAGAGGTCTAGACCATCTATCTCGTAAATTTAGAGAGGGCTGGATGCTATCTGTAAAGTTTATAGAGGGGTCTAGACCTGCCTATCTGTAAATGATCGAGGAGGTCTGAGACCTGCTCTATCTGCTAAAATATAGCAGAGGTCTGACCTGCGCTATCGGATAATCTTAAGACGGTTCTGACCTGCTCTATCTGTAAATTATAGAGAGGGTCTAGCAACATGCTTTAAATTATAGCGACGGTTAGGACCTGTCTATCTGTACAATTATAGAGATGTCTAGACGGGTCTGATATGAAAATTGAGAGAGAAGGTCGTTAGGACTGTTCTATTATGTAAATATAGATGATGTTCTAGACCTGCTCTATCCCTGTAATTATAAGAGGTCTAGACGTCTATCTGTAAATTATAGAGAGGTCTCGACCTGTTCTATCTATCAATTATTAGAGAGGTACATAGACGCTCGATCTGTAAATTATAGGAGGTCTAGACACTCATCATCTGTTACCTTATAGAGAGGTCTAGACCTGTTCTAGTCAGATAAATATAGGCGGTCAGACCTGCTCTATCTGTAAGTATAGAGGGGTCTAGACCTGCTCATTCTGGTAAATTCTAGAGGGTCTAGACAGCCTCTATCGGTAAATATAGCAGCGGTCTAGACCTGCTCTATCTGTAAATTATAGAGAGGTCTAGACCTACTCTATCTGTAAAGTGTCTCCAGATAACTGTTGTTATAAATTGATACTATAAATAAAATTGAATTGAATTGCAAAATGGCAATGATCACATGTAGGGAAACCCCAAATGAGCTGCTAAAAGCTTTTTTTGGGGGATGGGCTAGCATCATTAGGGGTTATTTCCTCGGAATTTCTCAGCCCAAGCTCCTCCAGAGTGTTAGAAAAATTCCCCTTTTAATATCTGCATATTAAACATATTCACCCTGTGAACTCATTGATTTATAATCGGCTAATATCCTGTTGCCTTTGGGAGAATAACGATTGTGTCGGTTGTGCGCACAGAAAAAAGATGGCATGACGTGAAATATCCCTCTCTATTTATACAGGGGCTTGCATAAGTGTACACACCCGTGCTAAAGTTCACTAAAAAGAGGAATACAGAAATTAATTTTAAAAAAAATAGGAAAAATCTAACCTTTAGGGACACCAATTGTATTTGTGAATAAATCATAAATAAATAAATGTTCTTCCTTTAAAATACAGGGGCATAAGTATACACCCCCTATGTTAAAATACAGGGGCATAAGTATACCACACCCCCCTATGTTAAATATATAGGGGCTCAGATTATACCACCCCCATGTTGTACAAATACCGGTGCATAATATACACCCCCATTCTCATACAGGGACATAAGTAACACCCCCTATGTTTCAAAAATACAGGGGCATAAGTATACACCCCCCTATGTTAAAATACAGGGCATAATGTATACACCCCCCATGTTATAAACAGGCAGAAGTATACAATCACCCCCTATGTTAACACCAGGGGGCCATAACGTTAACCGCCCTATGCGTTTAAATAGCCAGGCGGCATAAGTTAGACACCCCCCCTATGTTAAAATCACAGGGCCTAAGTATAACACCCCCCTACTAACTAAAAACCGGGGCTAAGTAACACACCCTAATGTTAAAAGTACAGGGCATAAGTTATACACCCCCTCCATTTAAAATACGGGGGCATAGTATACACCACCCTATTTAAATTCCCAGCAACGAGGCAATTTTATTATTAAACGCAATTATTCCATGGATCAGATACTGATGCATCCTGTTAAAGCTTTCCCCCCCCCCCTCCCCCCCCCCCCCCCCCGCAACCACACATCATCACATACCCTTCACCATACATAAAGATTGACATAGTTTTATTTCAGTTAGCCTTACAGCTGGTTTGATTTGCATTGAGAGATGATTTTATGGAAAGTTCCCCCAATTTTAAAAAGCGTATTATTTTGCATCGCGTTTAGCTTAATGGGCAGCTCATTCTGTGCCTTAATTAAGAATGATGTCTGGCCAGACATGGTTTTTTTCTGAAGGATATTTTTACAATTTTTTTATTTAACATTGTGTTTCTAGCGGACAATCCACTGGCCTGTTCATGTAAGCACTCGCAGATGAGATTGCAATGTACAAATGTAATGCATTTGTCAAATCTTTACATGTTCATATGTCTCCGGACGTGACAATGATGAGATCTTGTTGGCCTTTTGCGCGATATTTTCACTGCACAATTTTGTGTTAGTGTGTAAAACACAAACTCAAAGTTGAGGCCTGTTTTACTCGGAGGCATTCAGAGTCGCCACAACTTCTTAATCCCTCTAATCCACACAGCCTGGGAGCTGTGGAGTCGAGTTTGTGCATGTGCCTGCATGCGTGTTTCTACTTATGACTGTGTGTTGGTGTGCAGGTTTCTAAGCTGCTGTTGTTTCTCGGAGCTTAATTGTTCGAATCTCTCCCCGTAAAAGTACGACAATAAGGAACATTAAAGTTTCAGGTGCTCGCTTCTTCTTTCATCGTTGACTGGCTGCAGAAATTTGGTCATTCGGGTAAATATCTGGACAAGAACATCAACGTGAACCTTTGAGTCTGCTTTAATTATTTGTTCACAGAAGCGGGCACGGCACCTCCATTTTCTTCAATACGACCAATACACACGCTCAGACAGTACAAGTACAAGACGTCACAACATGTACTGTAATGTCTAGGAGAGAGAGACAGATGGCAACTGAATTGGTTCATTCTTTAAAGGGTCAGTTTGGGGTTTTTCAACCTGGACCCTATTTTCCTATGTTGTTTGTGTCTAAGTGACTGATAGAAACAACAATTTTTGAAATGGGTCCACTATTAAGTCCGTAACCAGCAATGTGTGTGGCAAGTGTGCATCGTTAATTTGGTCCAGTAAAAGTTCTGTTTTGCCACTGACAGGCTCAGATTAATATTCTACATGTCTGACAACATTATGGAAAGGATTCCTATGGAGATAGACCTTTCTGTTTAACCAGAAACAGCTCTTACTTTTACTTTCAGCATGAATACAGGCAACATGTTTTTACATGTAAATCAGTAGACTGTGTGTTGACTTCAACCAAAACTAGAGTTGTGATGGTTGGAAAAATGGAAAGACGACCCAAAATGGCTTTTCGAAGTTTTAATATTTTTTCTTTGAATGAAGTGTATTTTAATGATTATTTTTTGGGGCTTTTTCACCTTTAAAGGTCGCATGATATGGTACACTTTGGATGCTTTTATATAGACCTTAGCGGTCCCCTAATACTGTATCTGAAGTCTCTTTTATATAGA
>NW_022605585.1:47220-53597 GCF_008692095.1 Etheostoma spectabile | reverse complement strand
TTAGTGGTCCCCGAATACTGTATCGGAAGTCTCTTTTATATAGACCTTAGTGGTCCCCGAATACTGTATCTGAAGCCTCTTTCATATAGACCTTGTTGTGGAAGTTTCTGTTCAGCGAGGGAGGAATTTGTGAATGAAGGAGAGACCTTGCCTTGTTGAAACAAAAATAAAACAGGCCTGTAGACTGGATTAAAGTTTGGATATTCGGTGAGGAGTATATTATTTCTCGAGGAACATCAACAAAATGACATAATGGCCAGTTCACAATGCAACAGGTACCAGTGACACCACAACTTCTGGTAAATCAATCAGTAATACACTCTTTATCAGTGCCCCCAAGGAAAACCGACCCTTGTTTGGAAACCAGTTAATTACTCAAACATAACATCAGTGGACCTCGCAGACAGTTAGCTCTTACGTATTCTGAATCTCCCCGTGTGTCTAAGTGTCTTGACCGTCATTCTACTTAGCTAAAAAAGGACATCTTGTCTCTGTGATAGGCTCTGGTCTCGACCTGGGCCTGCTAATAAACACCGTTCTAGGCAACTGTTTCTGTCAGGCTCCACGTCATCTATCCTTGTGGAAAATGCAAAGTCTAACATATCCAGTTGTCTCCTACAAGAGATACACCTGAGGACAGATACAGGAACCAAATACTCTGAGAGGCATTGAAAGTATTATTATGAATAATTAATATGAAAATCATGGTTAAATGTAATTTTGCCATTACATTCCCCCCTTTTGATTACATACTAATCACACCACAATTGAAAATTCCTGAAAAGACAAAAAAATGTTTTTGTATGTAATTTAAACCTCTTAGTTTAAGCTACCACTACATCTTAGTCTAAAAGAAAGGGAGAAGTAAAATGGAATTTATGAATCAGGAACTACTCAAATTTAGAGCTGAGTCCGAGTGCAACCGTCCTCATGGTAAGAGGGCAAATGGAACAATTCAGACCATCATCTTTGAGTTGTAAGGCTTGATACTGAACCTTTTTAAGAGAAAACAAAGAAAATAATCATTCAATTAATGGGATATACAACAAATACTTCAAAACAGAAACAGATCACAGAGATCCGGAACCACATATTCACCCTCCAAGCCTTCCACCCCTCCCCAATATCCAGCGCCCAATCGCCCCCTGATTAGTTGTAGGGACATCTTAAACCCTAAGATTAATGGCAGTGGTTTCTATGGACGGTGGTCATGATGTTACCTGCAATGTCTGGGATTAATGTCCGCATTGATCACCTGATACATGACAGAGCCCCCCTCTGAGCTGCTAAGTATCTAGACCCCTCTGGTTCTGAAGTACACAGTTACGCATACTCGCAAGGTTTTAGGAAATCGCTGAACCCCGCAAACATGACGGCGGTCAGATTTCCAAACTTCATGTTCTTATCAATATCATGTGCGTTATTAACTACCCTACCATGGAAGAATTCCTGAGCAAATTTGTAACTCATCATTTTACATTAAGCTCTTAAGTAAAATGCAGTCAATGCACAAATGTTAATTAGGTTTAGCACGAGTGGTTTTATGGGTGAACCCGTTTCTGTGAGTGGGGAACAATTAATCATTAATCACATTAATCATTGATCCCTACCATCGTGTAAATTGCTGATTGACCCAGTCATACGTTGGAATATCGTGCGTTGTCTTGTCAAAGAGAAACTCTTTATTTTGCACAATGTTAATCATTTGAGTTGATTTTGTCATTTTCGGACTGAAAGTAATCGCATGGTTGCAACAGAAAGGTAGTGATGACATTAGCTACTACCATGAAGTCGGTTGTCTTAAGGTTGTTGTTTTTGTTTATATTTCTCGTACCCCGGTTTCCAATACGGTCTAGAGAAAGGTGAAGAGCGTCTACTCATTAACCCTTTATTTGATGACTGAAAACTAGTGTGTCGTGTGTATTGTGCATCAATACATCTGTAGTACATTATGGGAGAAGAAGTGTGTTGAATAATTATGTCAGTTTATCTCTATCATATCTGTCTAACAACAAATGCTACCCCCCCCACAAATACAGACAGAAAACAGAACAGAAATACATCTGTGTCACACCATTTCTGTCTCTTCCTCGGTTTCTTCCATCGTCACAGCGGTTCTGCGCCCTTCGGGTGTGCTGTTGTGTGTGTGGGGCTGGTCGATGCAGTACCAGGCTGTAATCAGGCGGTCTTGCTTCTGTGCCATGGATTTCTTCTGGTGTCAGAGGTTCGTCCACCCACAGATACACCCGTCGGAGTCAGTCTTAACCACTGCCTCTTTTCTGGTGAGTTGTGTTGCAGCGTTTGGTCGAGAACTTAGTCTGCAGGCCACGGACTCCGGGCGTCTGGCGGGACTGGCTTGTCCCCTGGTCCTGGAACCCTTCTTGCAGTGTGGTGCGTGGATCCACGGAGCCCTCTCAGCAACCTTCATCTGCTGTGGGTGACCAGAAGAACCTGGAAAGACCTTGCCAGCGTTTGGATTGCCAGTTTTCCCTCCTGAAGTTTTTATGACCACAAATCTCCTGGCTTCAGCGTGTGGAGCGTCCTTCAGCTGGGTGGGGCAGCAGCAGAAACCTGGATCTTATGGCAGAGAGAGCAGAACAGTTGTCACCATACTCTAACATACTTGCTCGCACAGAGCTGATGAGGAGGGGTGCTCTAGAACTTCTAACCCCCACACTGGGTGGTCTTCCCAAAGAGATTTCAAAGGACTGGGTACTGCGCGTTCTACCCTCATATCACATGTACATAGTTTGTTCTTAACATGCCGTTATCACTTGACAACCGACTTATATAATTTAAATTATAATAATTATATAATTAATATAATTCTGTCATTTGGAGCTTTTGCTAACACTGAAGCAGTTTTGTTTTGAAGCGGAACCCTCCACCCATTTGACCCCATCATCAAACAAAACTTTTTCACCTGTGACGGGGTGAGATCTACAAATTTTCATCTGATATGTTCAAATGCCCGCTTTAACAAATTTTCCTTTTCTGCAAATGATGGTAGGCCTTTGTGTACCGGTTGTTGTTAACAATAATGGCACTCGCCCTTTGACACATGGTCCCAGGGCCCATGTGTCAACTTGCAAATGTGTGAACAAATGGTGTGGAACAAGGTGTTTGAAATCCGGCCCGCCAACATCCTCTTTTAAAGGTGCACTCTGCCCTTTCCACTGTATTCTGCAGCCTACTGATTCTGTAGTGAAAGATCAGTCAGCTGCACTGTGTGTGTGCAGAGCATTTTTATTAGCCTAGCTAAGATGGATAAAATCACTGATCAATTGGTGATGCAAAATGGGCTTATCTAAGACTTTAGGAAGTTTCGGTTTTTCCACAATCCCCAAAATCATTACAACTCAAAGGCGTACCTGGAGTCTGTGTATTTGTAACAGACGAACCTTCAGCCAGTTTACATGCTTCAGTAGAGCAATGAGTCCAGCCGCCTGCATAGAGAGTGTTTGGGAAGAGATTTAGCAATTAAGTCTCTGGTCTGATACCAGCAACCTACCTGTCCCTGTCCGGTTCAGGCAGCGTGAGGCTGACCCATCCACATACAAACCAGATCTGAGTTTGGCACCGGTGGTCAGTCAGATCTGTGCGCGGACACAGGTGGTTGCAACTCAGCCAAACAGTCATGCGGCTTTCCCTTTCCTGCATAGGCATAAGAGAAGCAGGGTTAAGCCATGTAAAATGTTTAACAGTGACATTAGATATACAAGCAGACATGTGTGTAACCATAGATACCATGCTGCGATAATGTGAAGATTGTTGCTCCAATAGTCAGAGAAACTACATGTGGCACTAACAATGTTAATGAAGCAAAATAGGCACAGCCCAGACCTGTCACCGTGAGGCTGTAAGAGAACAAACTCATGCAGCCCAATGTCCACCCACTGCTGAGTGAATGGAAGTTTGGGTTTGGCAAACCTAGTTGGAGGGCTTGAAAAGCTTGTTAAGACTTAAAACGACCTAGTCCCCCTTGGTCGTCCACGTGCATGGTCATCTGAAGACAAGTGGTTACATGTATTAGGTCAGCTGAAGGCTGAACTAACAAGCATAATTTGGATGAAACACTACAATAGGAACACATTCCTAGAAATGACAAATAGTTTCTTTGTTTCAAGTTTGGGAGAAAAACTATTTCTCAATTTGAGATGAGGACAATGTTTTCCCTGACGCGAAATGTCATGACCCAAAAAAAATGCACTTCTTTTTTACAAATTGCAGTTTGGCTAAACTAGCTCTGTGCCCTTCTGCTGCCATGTGCACAACTGCCAATAGTGTAATAGTTAATCTTCAAGGCTCTCTCTCAGTGCGTTGTTGAGACAGTTGGCTGTCAATAAAAAAATCTTATCCTAACGTGTGAATGTGTAGGTCTTACCATCACTAAGAGCAACCCAGAAAGGCTTCTTTGTTCACTGGCAACTGAAAAAAAACGTTAGACAAATAAACAGGAAAATAGTTGTGCCCCCCCCCCCCCCACACTGGAATTCCTTGAATTTAGTGTAGGTTTGGCACATTGGGAGCACGTGCGTGGACCGCTGCATTTACTGCTTTGAGGTCCTGAACAAAACGCCATTCGACCGTTTTCCCTTATCACAATTTTTTTGACAGGGAAAATAGGCGTGCGAACGGGTGAATCAGGACACGGACCAATACAACCTGCTTTCAAAAGAGAGTAAAACCCTAGATGATTCTTAATTGCTTCTTGTTTCAGTGGTACTGAGGTTTTTTGGGCCGTGAAATCGGAGCGAGGAGTGATGACGACAGGCTGACAATTTTTATGACCCCACGTCATACTTTCGCGCTGCCCACAGGTGATTCTGCACTTGGGGACAGCAACGGAGAGAGTATCTGAGGAGAGCCGGTCACAACATTATTCAAAAATGTGTGTGTGGTGTGTGTCATCTTCTTTCTGCTGGAACACACTGCGCGTAGCTGTCACACATCGTGTGACAGGAGTTGGATAAACTTTCAGTCCGGTCAGTCAGCTGGTCACAGTCTAGGACACATGGTCCAAGTTTCTCCACTGTATCTGTGAGATTTGGACAAGAGAGATATGAGCTTATGAGTGCTGTATCTGAAAAACATTCTCTTTTCTTATCAAGGTTACTTCTACTGCACATCTATATTCTTCCAGTATATGTAAGCCCACTCAAGCTCATCTGTATCTCTTTGAAAAAAAAAAAAAAAAATCTTCAACAAACATGTCACTTTTCCTGATAAACAAAATAAGTGTATGTAGGTTTAGTTCTGACATGAAGTCAGCAAGGGGTTAAATCCCATCTCTGGCCTCATGCAGCAGGCCTGCAGCATGCCCCAGAGGAGATATACCACTGAAAAAATAGAGCTGAAGTTGTGTGTGTGAAAACAATGAGTCAGGCTGGCTGTGACTTCTAATCTCACAACCTTGAGACCTGTAGAGTTTGAGATAACTCCTCTGCCGAACATTAGATCCCTACCTAACAATTCACAGGACACAGGAGAGAGCAAACCGAACATGTTGCCCTTCTCTCCTGCTCCGAATCATTTAGATCCCTATGTACACACATCATGAGGTTGAAAATCTTTCTGGGACAACTGCTCCCCTTGCACTCTTGCCAGAACAATTCCCCCAGAAAGCTTTTGATTCAAAAATAAAGATTTTTGAAGCACAAATTTGTTTTGCACCATAAAACCCAACTACATACACTCTAAACACAAACCCACCCACAGTCTATGCCTCTAAACCAACTCTACATCCCTTCATGCACCTTTTTAAAATTGTAGCAGCCAATTTATACACCTCAGATAAAAACATTACTAAGTAGAATACCTTCTAAATGTTTTTTTTGTTCTAGGTGACAATATTGCGTCTAGATTATCCCTATTGTGTGAGGAGAGTGTGATGTTTATGGGCTGTAGCGTGAAAGCATTTACTTCTTTGCAAGCAGATTAGTTAGTGTGTTTTGCATTTTTACTTCCCTTATCCGGTGCAGACTGGCTCGAGACTCTCCACCACTCCCGTTCCCCTCCTCCCTTTCATCCACCCGTGCTGCTGTAGGTGCGTCCCCGCTGGGGGACCCTCGGTTTTCTCCTTCTGTATTTCGGGATGGGCATTTGTCTGCCCAGTGACCTCTTCCTCCGCATTTGAAACATGTGTCTCGGTCCACTGCTGGCCCTGCCCTCCACTTCGTCTTCTGCCCTTCCTCTCGCTTTGCCTCTGCTTCTGCCCCCCCCCCCCCTGTTCAGCAACGTTGACACTGTCAAGTTATTTTTCTTCTGTTTCTCTTCTTCAGCCTGCTCCGCTGATTGTAGCATTGGATGACGGTACCCGATGCGTGCTGTTATGTCAGATGTAGGTGGGGAAGAGGCCGTGGCTGCTTGTAGTACGA
>NW_022605585.1:39532-46179 GCF_008692095.1 Etheostoma spectabile | reverse complement strand
GGCAGGCCGTAATGTAAGCACACTCAAGCTCATCTGTATCTTCTTTGAAAAAAAAAAAAAAAAATCTTCAACAAACAGTCTCTTTTCCTGATAAGACAAAATAAGTTGTAATGTAGGTTTAGTTCTGACATGAAGTCAGCAGGGGTTAAATCCCATCTCGGCCTCATGCAGCAGGCCTCAGCATGACCAGAGAGAGATATACCACTGAAAAAATCAGCTGAATGTGTGTGTGTGAAAACAATGAGTCAGGCTGGCTGTGACTTCTAATCTCACAACCTTGAGACCTGTAGGAGTTTGAGATAACTCCTCTGCCGACATTAGATCCCTACCTAACAATTCACAGGACACAGGAGAGAGCAAAAACCGAACATGTTGCCCTTCTCTCCTGCTCCGAATCATTTAGATCCCTATGTACACACATCATGAGTTTGAAATCTTTCTGGGACAACTGCTCCACTTGCACTCTGGCACAGAACAATTCCACCAAAAGCTTTTGATTCAAAATAAAGATTTTTGAAGCACATAATTTTGTTGCACCATAAAAACCCAACTACTACACTCTAACACAAACCCAACCCACAGTCTATCCTCTAAACCAACTCTACATCCCTTCCATGCACCTTTTTAAAATGGTAGCAGCCAATTTATACACCTCAGATAAAAACATTACAGTAGTAATACCTTCTAAATGTTTTTTTTGTTCTAGGTGACAATATTGCGTCTAGAATTATCCCTATTGTGTAGAGTGTGATGTTTATGGGCTGTAGCGTGTGAAAGCATTTACTTCTTTGCAACAGATTAGTTAGTGTGTTTTGCATTTTTACTTCCCTTATCCGTGCAGACTGGCTCAGACTCTCCACCACTCCCGTTCCCCTCCTCCCTTTCACCCCCTTGCTGGCTGTGGTGCGGTCCCCGCTGGGGCCCCTCGGTTTGCTCCCTTCTGTATTTCGGGATGGGCATTTGTCTGCCCAGTGACCTCTTCCTCCGCAGTTGAACATGTGTCTCGTTCCACTGCTGGCCCCTGCCCTCCACTTCGCTCTGCCTCTTCCTCTCGCTTTGCCTCTGCTTCTGCCCCCCCCCCCCCCCCCCTGTTCAGCCAACGTGACACTGTCAAGTTATTTTTTTCTGTTTCTCTTCTTGTCAGCCTGCTCCGCTGATTTGTACATTGGATGACGGTACCCGATGCTGCTGTTATTGTCAGATGTAGGTGGGGGGAAGGGCCGTGGCTGCTTGTAGAGAGAGAGCTTGCACGAGGTGGGGGCTGTGTGGGATCTGGTCCGCTCCTGGTGCTTGCTCTTCTGGGGGAGACACGGACGGTGTTTCTCCCTTCGCCGGGGGTGCTGGAGGAGGGTAGGGTGGTGGTTTGAGCACTGATCGCCATCTTTAAGACTCGGATAGAGAAAATGCATTAGTGACAGTGTTCATTTCTCCTCTCTGTGTTTCAACAGCATTGTCTGTTCCCTCCTTAGTTACTAGTTTTTTTTCATCTGTTTCTTTCCCTACAAGTGGCTTCTTCCATCCACTGACTAAAACATTCTTTTTCTCTATTTGTATAAATCCTGGGTGCTATGTTAATGGGTGGGGTGTTTACCCCCTCAATAATTTTCCTTCTTCTTCTAAATCTTGCTTTAGCATCCTAGCTTCCTGTGCTCAAAGAGCCATTTCCAGGGAAGCCATGCTTAGTGGTCCAATAAGCCAAACAATCTAAGGTTTGTGGACCATATCGTTTCACCATCTCATCAACCAACGGGCCTGAAGGAACGTGTGATTTTGTGCCTTTATTGCCCTGTCTAAATATAAATGAGCAGGCTAATTGAAGTACTTCTTTTTCGTATAATCGTCACTATACGCCCAGTTTAGTCTCTCGGTAACTTTGCGAAAAACCTGAAAACACTGTAACTTAATTTAAGCTACATGACTGTTTATCTGTGATAGATTTTGCTCGATGAAAATCCAGATAGGCAGCTACGATGACTGTTTATCTGTATGATTCAAAATCTATCCTTCACCCACCCGTCCTACTCCCTTGTTTGATGAGATATGTCAATTAGTGGTTTTTTATCTGTTCACACACCTGGATGTTTAAACCCACGAATAAACCCTTTTTCTCTTGTTTTGTAAAAACCTAAAATTTCCCAAAACAAAAGATAAAACTTTCACCAATAATTCCAGTGAAAACCTTGGTCAGTTCTTGTCTCACCGGTTTCTCGGTATCCAATTCAAATTGTTTAAAATTGAAATTCTAACTACCCCCGCTGTTTGAAATTGCTTCCTTTTCGTTTGGATTTCAGAGTGGATCAGCGAGCCCTCCGCGGTTCTGACCCTCTGTCTCTCAAAGATGTTTGTGGCGAGGTTTAGAGGCAGGTGATCCTCAGATCCCTGGGTGCTAGCTGTCATCAGTCACCAGCGGAGTCCCGTTCTGATCCCTCCTTGAAATCCTGCCGACAACGCCATTTTGTGTGGAAGTTTCTGTTCAGCGAGGGAGATTTGTGTGAAGGAGAGACCTGTTTGAAACAAAAAATAGACAGGCTGTAGACTGTTAAAGTTTGGATATTCGGTAAAGAGTTTAATTATTTTCTCGAGAGAACAATCAACATGACGAGAATGGCAGTTCACAATGCAACAGAGTACCAAGTGACCCACAAATTCTTTAAATACAATCGTAATACACTTCTTTATAGCAGTGCCCCCAGAGGAAAACCAGCCCTTGTTTGGAAACCAGTTTATCTCAACATAACAATCAGTGGACCTCAGGCGACAGTTGGGCTCTTACGTATTTCTGAATCTGTCCTCGTGTGTATAGTTCTTGACCGTCATTCTATCTTAGCTAAAAAGGACATCTTGTCTCTTGGATAGGCTCTGGTCTCGACCTGGGACCTGCTATATAAACACCGTTCTAGGCAACTGTTTCTGTCAGGCTCCACGTCATCTATCCTTGGTGGGAAATGCAAAGTCCTAACATATCCAGTTGTCTCCTACAAAGAGATCACACTGAGGACAGATACAGGAACCAAATACTCTGAGAGGCATTGAAGATATTATTATGAATAATTAATATGAAAATCATTGGTTAAATGTAATTTTGCCATTACAACCTTAGTGGTCCCCGAATACTGTATCGGAAGTCTCTTTTATATAGACCTTAGTGGTCCCCTAATACTGTATCTGAAGTCTCTTTAATATAGACCTTAGTGGTCCCTAATCCTGTATCTGAAGTTTCTTTTATATAGACCTTAGTGGTCCCCTAATACTGTATCTTGAAGTCTCTTTTATATAGACCTTAGTGGTCCCTAATACTGTATCTGAAGTCTCTTTTATATAGACCTTAGTGGTCCCCTAATACTGTATCTGAAGTCTCTTTTATATAAACCTTAGTGGTCCCTAATACTGTATCTGAAGTCTCTTTTACATAGACCGTAGTGGTCCCCTAATACTGTATCTGAAGTCTCTTTTATATAGACCGTAGTGGTCCCCTAATACTGTATCTGAAGTCTCTTTCCCAAAATTCAGGCTTGGTGCAGAATTCCAGGGGGGGCAAGGGGTGTTGTCTTGACCAACCACCAATTTGCTTGTTTGAAAACCATGATGTCCCCCTCTCATGGGGGGGCCAAATTCTTTCGGCAGGCAAAGCAGAGAAAGGGGGGGGGGGTAACCTTTCCCCTTATGACATCATAAGGGGAAGATTCCAGATCAGACCATCTGAGCTTTTATTCTCTCAAAGGCAGAGCAGGATACCCAAGACTCGGTTTACACCTATCACCATTTCTAGCCACTGGGGGGCCATAGGCAGGCTGGGGGGACGCATATTAATGTTAAAAAAACTCATAAAGTGACATTTCCATGCCATGGGACCTTTAATGGACTGGACAGCTAGGTGGGAGGTGGGGGGGGACGTACAGGAAATTGTCACAGGTCGGACTCAAACCCTGGCCCTCAACATCAAGGCATTAACGTCTATGTATATGTGCGCCGGCTCTGCCAACTGAACCAACCCAGGCACAAATGAACTCACTTCATATTGGACCAATGTCAAAGATCGTTGTTCCCATCAGTCACTTAGACACGAAAACATGGGAAAATAGGGTCCAGGTTGAAAAAAAAGGTAGTTACCCTTTAATTAGTTAATAACATGAGAGATTAAAACGTCTTGTTTGTGGTTTCTTGGAACCAAGAAGTTGTTTAAGAGAGTGAATGAGGACCAGTTGTTGATTTGACTCCGAAAGCAGCATTAACAGATTATGAGGAGATTTTAATTTAAGCACCCACCACTCCACTGCCACGTGTTTTCTTGGTTCAGAGAAGGAGGAGTGCCCCGGATACTGTGGGAAACATGTGCTGAGTACACAGCCACACAAACAGCCCTGGGAGGCTGAAACCCAAATACAAAGATGCATAAACGTTGACGTCTATTAATATTTTCAGGAAGGAACTTGCTTTGGTGGAACATTTGCACCCAGCAAATGAGCAAAAAACACCACATCCAAGACTAAATTAGTTGTTCACCCAATACAGGAACGTGGCCTATTTAAAGTATCTGGATACATCTTTACAATCATTCAATCCCCTTATTGCACAATCCAAATTTTCTTCAAAACTGGAACTTTTCAGGCTGTTGTTGTTTTTACAAAGCGATGGGAGTTTGAGAGTTTGAGAGCACACAGAGAGAGGAAGGTGAGAACATCCAGCGCGATCCAGACCAACTGAAAACACAGCTGTCCAGGTTTAAGAGGGATCTACCTTTAATTTAGTCATTATGTTGTAAATAGCAATCAGTGTTTTCTGTTCCAGTCCGATTATTTTAAGACAAGTAGAACTTTATTTGTTCCCAAAGGGGCAATTGGTTTTGCAGCAGTGACCAGACAAGATCAATACAAATACAACAAGAAATAGCAAACATGAAAGAACAAAAGAACTAAACAAAGTAAAACAATGCCAATAAAAAGTAAATTAAAAAGCAATGTTTATCATGTGTAGTCAAGCTGATATGACCTTATCTTATTTAAAGGTGCATTATGAGTTCCTGCATGCTTTCAGCGCAATTTCATTTTTGTCTCAAATGGTAGGCGTCTCTCCTTGACCCGCTAGCTGCCTGCCCCCCACATCCCCCACCCCCCACCCCCCACCCCCCCAAACACACGGTGAAAAAGCACAACAACACGGGGGCGTGAATGTCAAAACGTCAAAACGTCAAAACACTAGAGGCACAGGCTGTGCACCAAAATATAACCAAATCCTCCAGCCAATCACCAACAAGATGGTGGGGGGTGGGGACAGTTAGTCATGACAGTTACGGAAACATCGGGGGAGGGGCAAGCTGTTTTGTTCGACATTTACGTGGAACTTCAACAGAAGCGACCATGCAGGAACTCATAGTGCACCTTTTAAAGTGCCCATATTATGGAAAAAAATCCCCCTTTTCTGTAATTTGGGGGGTTATTTTGTGTCTCTGGTGCTTCCACACACATACAGATTTGAAAAACAACTATCCATGGTGTTCAGAGTGAGATCCGGTTTCTGAATGTCCTTTGATCCGGTTTCTGAATGTCCTCTGATCTGAATATCCTCTGATCCGGTTTCTGAATGTCCTCTGATCCGGTTTATTAATGTCCTCTGATCTGAATATCCTCTGATCCGGTTTCTGAATGTCCTCTGATCCGGTTTCTGAATGTCCTCTGATCCGGGTTCTGAATGTCCTCTGATCCGGTTTCTGAATGTCCTCTGATCCGGTTTCTGAATGTCCTCTGTCTTCAGACTCCGGGTGAGCTGTTCAACATCTGCACGGCTTTCTACGCCACTAGAGACGAGGTGGCTAACCGGTTACTCATGACAGATTACTGGTCATTGATGTGCTTTTGATTATTGAGTTGCGATGGAGGTTGGATAGTGACCCCAAACCAGGCTGGTATATTGAAGGTTAGGACTCATTCGTATAAAATAAATAAAAATGGACTGACTGTTGAACCTGGAGTCTGCAGAGTTTCCTACGGAGAAAGAGGATCTGCTTCCACTTAGAAAAAGATAGTTTTTAATGTGTGGTTGTTGCATTTGTCTGTCTAACATCCTACGTGTCATTTTCTGTATTGCGTCAGTTGATCATGGCACACATCAGCCGTTAAGAAAGGTCAGCTGCAGCCCAACGTGCCTCAAACACGTCCTTTCTTCTCATGATCCCCCTGTTTTTTGTTCCTCTCTCGTTTGCCAGCTGAAGAATAAGTTCATGAAGAAGATTCCTCGTGACGCCGAAGCCTCCAACGTCCTGATCGGCGAGGTGGATTTTCTGGACAAACCCTTCGTCTCGTTTGTACGTTTGGCTCAGGCCACCACTCTGGGAGGCCTCACCGAAGTCCCTGTCCCGACAAGGTGGGTGTCTCTTTCATCCGTCCGTTTTCGTCCTCTTATCCGGTATCGGTTCGCGGGGGCAGCAACTCCAGGAGGGGACCCTAAACTTCCCTTTCCCGAGCCCCTTTTAACCAGCTCTGACTGGGGGGTCCCGAGGCGTTCCCAGGACAGGTTGGAGACGTAATCTCTCCACCTAGTCCTGGGTCTTTCCCGAGGCCTCCTCCTAGCTGGACGTCCTTACACCTAGTCCTGGGTCTTACCCGAGACCTCCTCCCAGCTGGACGTGCCTGGACCACCTCCCTAGGGAG
>NW_022605585.1:39002-39522 GCF_008692095.1 Etheostoma spectabile | reverse complement strand
GGCATCCTCACCAGATGCCCGAACCACCTCAACTGGCTCCTTTCAACGTAAAGGGTTCCTCTTATTCTTTTCAGTTCAACTCAAATAACTTCCCCAAGGGGTAATTAAAAGCCACAAAAAGTAGCACATAAAAGACAGTTCACAGACAAAGTACAAATATGGATATATAAATACTAAGGGTGTGACGAGATTAAAACGTGACGAGATTTCTCGTCGAGGTGAAAAGTTGTCTCGTGAGGCGATGTGATGTCAGCGTGATGGAGCGTGAAATTACTATCGAAGATCCCCCCGCCACTTTTAAATCATTTGTGTGGCAACATTTTGGTTTTCCTGCGGAAACGATAAACGGCGAAAGAGTGACAGACAAGACGAACACAATATGTAAACATTGTAAGAAAAAAATGCCGTATACCGCGGCTAACACGAGCACAATGCAAACACACTTCCAGCACCACCACAGCTCTCTACTAACTACTGCACCCGCGACAAAAACATTAAAAGGGCAAACAACTGTAAAAGC
>NW_022605585.1:38899-38992 GCF_008692095.1 Etheostoma spectabile | reverse complement strand
CTGCCACCGGTAAGTGCAAGAGCCACGGCAAAAAAAAAAAGTTAAAAATTATTTATTTAAAAAAAGTTAAATAACATTCATCATTAATAGTTG
>NW_022605585.1:38783-38889 GCF_008692095.1 Etheostoma spectabile | reverse complement strand
GCACCTAAATTGTTTTGCATTTTGTGATTTTTCAGTTGACTAAAAAAACTATTTTCCATTCATATATTTCATAGAGGATTTCTTTAATTTTTTTTTTTTAAATCTC
>NW_022605585.1:37843-38773 GCF_008692095.1 Etheostoma spectabile | reverse complement strand
TCGTTCTCGTGAACCCAATCTCGTGATGTGTCCCGTCTCGTGGAGTAAGCGTCTCGTCACACCCCTAATAAATACATGGTAATGCATTGCTTAATGCTGTGCGTTCTTACTAGATTTGTTAATTTAGCAAAAGTAAAACAGGTCCCCTCTTTATCTCTCTCCATGGAGTATGTGTTTTGCATTTACGAGCCTCTCATCCTTCTCCTCTGACAGGTTTCTCTTCATCTTGCTGGGTCCTCATGGCAAAACCAAGTCCTACAACGAGATCGGCAGAGCTATCGCTACGCTCATGGTGGACGACGTAAGTGGCTGGCAGTGGTGGAACAAGTATTTAGATCATATACATAAAGAGTAACTACTGTACTGGACCAAACCAGCCTTTCTATGAAGGTAAACACAAGCTGGACAACTGAGGAGATGAAAATGCTTTAAACGTCAACAAGAAATAACGTCACCCAACATCGCTTAGAGCAGCTTTAAATAAAAGTCTGAAGGTATCATCAGGAAAATGTACTTAAAGTATTCAAAGTAAAAGTACTAATGAAGAAAAATCCGCACATTAAGAAACTGGAAACAATCTACTTGTAGGCCATCATATTGTTAAGTAGTTTAATTTATAATAAAACGTATTTTATAAATGTGTTTTGTGTGCAGAAATCTTAACTTGTTAAGTAACTAAAGTTGTAACAGATGAATGAAGTGGAGTAAAAAGTAGAATATTTCTCTCTGAAATGTCGTGGAGTAGAAGTGGAAAGTAGCATGAAAATAAAAGTACAAGTACCTCAACATTTGTGCTCAAGTGCAGTACTTGAATAAATGTACTTAGTTATGTTCCACTACCAGAGGTGGGTAGAGTAGCCAACAATTTTACACAAGTAAAAGTACTGTTACTTCAGAATAATATGACTCAAGTAAAAGTAAAAGTAGTCG
>NW_022605585.1:37120-37281 GCF_008692095.1 Etheostoma spectabile | reverse complement strand
AGGTAACCATGCTTTCACTATGAGGACGGGGGGTTCCTCCACGTCTGTGTTGCCTTGGTGACGTTTGATTCTTTGTTTTGCTACGACTGTAAGCTAACACGTCCAGCGGAAGACTCTCTGTCAAAATAAAACATTAAAATGAGACGTACGCGGGGGTAAAA
>NW_022605585.1:36672-36986 GCF_008692095.1 Etheostoma spectabile | reverse complement strand
CTACTCCTAGAAGTACAATTTTTTCAAAAACTTACTCAAGTAAATGTAACGGAGTAAACGTAACTCGTTACTACCCACCTCTGTCCACTACTGGTGACTATCCCATCTCCATCTCCATCTCCATTATACACGTTAAATTTGCGATGATTTAGGGCGGGTCTCACCCAGTGGGAGCGTAACCCCCATGTAGGCTTAGTCCTGCAGAGACCCGGGTTCGAGTCTGGCCTGCGGCCCTTTGCTGAGTGTCATCCCCCATCTTTCTCCCCCTTCCACTGTCACTATTCACTAATAAAGCACATTTTTAAAGTTTTTTT
>NW_022605585.1:35649-36662 GCF_008692095.1 Etheostoma spectabile | reverse complement strand
TTTTTTTTTTTACGTTTATGTCTTTTTTTGACATCTTATTCACATTTTTGTTTTACTTTATTTGACATTTGTTCACATTTTAATCACTTTTGACATTTTTCTCTCTTTTTTAACACCTTTAAAGTTTTTCTTTACCAATAGTTTTTTCTCAAAAGGCTATAAAATTGGCAAAAAAAACATCTTTCTCCCCCTTTCCTGTCCATCCACTGTCACTATTCACTAACAAAGGGAAAAGACCCCCAAAAATGATCTTGCTTTGATTTAATTCTTTCCCCCGTCAGCTGTTTAGCGATGTCGCCTACAAGGCCCGGGACCGTGAAGACCTGATCGCGGGTGTGGATGAGTTTCTGGATGAGGTCATTGTCCTCCCTCCAGGAGAATGGGACCCCAAAATACGCATCGAACCTCCCAAAAAGGTTCCATCCGCGGAAATGAGGCATGTACAGTTATCACTTAATCATATTATTAAACATCATTAACCCTCTGAGGGAGTCCAAACGGCGTTCGACAAAACCCCCCCTCAAAAAGCAATGTTACAAAATTTAATTTCAGATTATGTACTATTATTTCATCATATATTAACACTACTTTGTGAACCTAAAGACTCATTTCAAGCACCAAAATTATTCGTACAACACCACATAATATAGATTAATATAGATTCAGAAAATGTCGTGATTTGATTTGATTCCAATTTTTAGACTCACAATACGATTCAAAATATGATAATATATCAAAACGATTCTTGATCAAAAAAACAATTCACAGTATGTAAATGTAGTTACTTTGTGTGTGTGTGTGCGTGTGTGTGTGTGTGTGTGTGTGTGTGTGTGTGTATGTTTGTAAGTTGTGTGTGTGTTGTGTGGGTGTCCTTGTTCCGGAGTATGTGGGTCGTGTGTGTGTGGTCAGGTATGTATGGCTTCGTGTGTTTGTGTCTCCGTATGTGTGTGGGTTGTTTGGTGCTGTTTTTCCAGTTGTGTGCTGTGTGTGTGTGTGTGTGCGGTAGCCGTCAT
>NW_022605585.1:31632-35621 GCF_008692095.1 Etheostoma spectabile | reverse complement strand
AGGTGTGTGTGAGTGTTGTGTGTGTGTGTGTGAGTGTGTCTGCCAGTATGTATTGCGTTTGGTGTGTGTGTTTCACGTATGTGTGTGTTTGTGTGTGTTTCCAAGTATGGGTTTGTGTGTGTGTGTGTGTGTGTGTGTGTGGTGTGTGTGTGTGGTTCTGATGTGCTGTGTGTATTGTGTATGGTGTCCAGTAGATTGTGTGTGTGTGTGTGTGTGTGTGTGTGTGTGTCTGTGTGTCTGTGTGTCTGTGTGTCCAGTATGTGTGTGTGTGTGTCCAATACGTATGTATGTAAATAAGATAAAATCTTCACACTTTGATAACTATCATTTTATATATATATAAAAAAAAAATCCAACCACTTTAAAGTCCAGGTCTCCAGATTAAGACAGATATCTTTAAATGGTCCCGCCCCGTTTCCGTCTCCGTGTCCCCGCAGGAAGTCGGTGCTGAACCTGAATGAGCTGGGTCAGATGAACGGCTCGGCCGGCGGCGCCGCCGGAGGAGAAGACGAGGAGTTCCCGGCTCCGCATGAGCTCGGGGAGGAGCTGAAGTTCACAGGGAGGTAGGAGAGCCCCGCGTCATATACAGGGTCTCATTGTCTGGCTTTAGGGTCCGGCTTCAGGGTCCGGCTTCATGGTCCGGCTTCATGGTCCGGCTTCATGGTCCGGCTTCAGGGTCCGGCTTCATCCGGGGTCTGGCATCAAAACCACGTTCCTTAGGCTGCATTTACGCTGCTACGTTATGGCTCTGGAGCAGCGTTTTCGGCCAAAAGCGATTTACGTGCACACAAATGTTTTCAGCTCCAGCAGAGGGAAGGTGTGTGTGTGTGTGTGTGTGTGTGTGTGTGTGTGTGTGTGTGTGTGTGTGTGTTTGTACCGCGATCCGTCTTAGTGTCAAGACCACTTATGAAGATCTCGTCTAGAAATTGTCCGCATTTTTAGATAGATAGATAGATAGATGGATTATAGATAGATAGTAGATAGATAGATAGATAGATAGATAGATAGATAGTTCAGATAGATGAGAGATAGATAGATAGATAGTGGATGGATGGATGATGAGTAGATAGAAGATGGATATATAGATAGATAGATAGATAGAGAGATAGATAGAGTAGATGATAGATAATAGATGATGGATGGATGTGATGGATAGGATAGATGGATAGATAGATAGCTAGATGCAAAAATATAAGATAGAGAAGCTAGATAGTAGATGATAGAGAGATAGATAGATGGATGGATGGATGATGGATGGATGGATGTGATGGTATGGATGGAGATGGATAGAGATATAATGACAGAGATTAGATAGATAGATAGATGATGGATAGATAGGGATGATGATATATAGATAGAAGTGAAGATAGATAGGATAGATAGGATAGATAGATAGATGATAGATAGATAGATAGATGTAGATAGTAGATCGATAGATATGATTGGATAGATGGATAGATAGATGATATTTATGTCCCAATAAAATGGGAAATTAAGTGCTACAGCAGCAAACATACATCAGTCAAACAGCACAGGACTATAATATAAATGAAACACTACGATAAACTAGAAATTCCGCAGAAATTTTTCAGTGTGCCGCTACTTGGTGCACATCCGAACGCACTAAAAGTTAATAAAATATAGGTCTTAACCCTTCAGAGATATAACTTTTTAAACCTATTAAGATGTTAGGAGTGTGTGTGTGTCTGTCTGTGTGTGTGTCTGAGAGAGAGGGAGACAGACGTGTCCACAGGACAGATGGTCGCTGGTTACCTACAGGACCAATTAGGAAGCCTGTTATCTCTGTGTAGTGTCATCGCTTTGATATGTCAGTCAGTTAACGACTGCACCTGGCATCCCTACTGTACCAGTATTAAGAGACTGATCAAGCTCTCAAACAATGATGACATATCACCAAAAGGATACAAGATAGCAATTAATTGAGGTTCTCGTGGGCACCCAGAGGCCTTTGTGAACGTATTGATATAAAATTTATGTGGATGACCTTAAAATGTGGGCGTATCAGCGATGTAAAAAGGTCCTTTGCTCTGCGTTTTGCTCAGACAATGTAGACGATGTTTAACATTACAGTGAATGAGGAAAATGGGGAACTGTTCTCATTTGAAAGGTCGCTGAGCGGAAAGATACATCATATCACATAAATGAGCACATTGGATGAACCTAGACAAGATACCTACGTGTTGATGTATAAATTGTCCAGACAGTTAGAATTGTTGGCGTGGGAGCAAGTTATAGAGAAAAAAAAAAGATAACTTTTTTTAGCTCCCCCACTCTGTCCCCACTCTAGCTGACACATTCCGCCAATACACACAATTGGAAAATCTGAGCCGGTCTGAAACGGGACGATACGGAAACCGGGATTTTGGAGAAACGCTGGAATCTGAACGACCATTCATGCGCAATAAACACCAAAGGTCTGTCTTCGGTTTAACTTTTATCATGTTTCTCTACGTTAAAGTATGGCGACACAGCACGGTCCCAAAGAGGGGGGTTTTTGAGCGATGTTGAGCGTTTTCCGACACATTTCCCATTAAGTCAATGAAAAACTTTGCCGTTTTTTGCCATTTCGGTAAAACCGCGGGCACATCTTAGAAAAATCATAGCACACCATTCCCGATCATACCCACATGTCGGTAATGTGTTGCGCGTGTTGGCAACTTTGGGACTAGTGCGGGACGACAATTTGGCGGAAGATTAGAAAAGAAAATAATAATAAGTATGGGCATAATAGTCATTGTGCCGATTGCTGCTATGCCGCACATCGGCACATGAAATATCATACATTACATGTAAATGAAAAAAACAAATTCAATGACAGTAGTGAACTGATTATTTAATTTAACTCTTGAGGAACATTGTAGGGAACCATCCACGTTACTTTTTTGGACCATTTCTTTGAAAGAAACCCACATTTGTAATATGGAAACAATTTGAAAAGGGGTCAAATTTGCAGAGTCTTAGTCCTGGAGTGGAATGCGACCTGCGGCCATTTGCTGCATGTCTTCCCCCTCTGTCCCCCCCCTTTCCGGTCTACAGCGGTCCTGTCTATTGAAGACTAAAATACCCCAAAGATATCTTTTAACCCTTGCATGGTATTCAGGTCAAATTGACCCATTTGAAATTTTTACAAGAATAAAAATGGTAAAAGTTACATTAATTTTCCACCTGAAAATCAGCGTCCTTTCCTCATTTCCTGAGATAAACATGTATTCCTGACTCAGAACATTATTCTGGATATGACACTCATGTTGCTTCCATAGTGGATTTTTAACATGAATTATAACTTACGACAAAAACCCCACTTCCATGTTTAATAGTGTGCTAGTAGAGACTGATGCATTCCCTGAACATATATGTTATCTCAGCTGTTGGAAATTGAGATAAAGACGATATCTGTTGATAGATTATGAAGTAAAATCTTAATCCAGAATTGTTTTTAAAACCCCAAATAAGTCCCGGGTCAGTTTGACCCGAGGGACACGAGAGGGTCCCGAAAGTGAAGACAACACCAGGGTTAAAATAAAATAAGTAAGACCCATCATGTGTCATCAGGGTCCAGGATCACCCGTCTTCTGTCACCGTAACGATGCTCCGTGATGTTTTTCGGGTAGGTTTGCAGGCGGACTGTGGCTGGACATCAAGCGGAAGGCCCCGTGGATTTGCAGCGACATCTACGACGGCTTCCACATCCAGTCCATCTCCGCCGTGGTCTTCATCTACCTGGGCTGCATCACCAACGCCATCACCTTCGGAGGACTGCTCGGGGACGCCACCGACAACTACCAGGTCTTCACAGAGGCCGCAACTCACCTTCGTTTCCACTGTCGATTGTTTAGTGTACTAAAGCGACACCAAAGACTCTTTTGTACCTTCAAATTCAAAGTTTCCAAAATGGTTCATCAACTCGTAATCGTACGTACACACCGCTGCCGACTTGAGCTGCAAAAAAGCTCTGGCCGCCCCCCCCC
>NW_022605585.1:29236-31622 GCF_008692095.1 Etheostoma spectabile | reverse complement strand
CGGCAAGGACGCTTGTCAAAAAGCACCTTTTTAAATAAACCTTTATAAATTACATATATAATGACAGTGAAGTTGTGTTTTTAATTAGTGGCAGCGGAGTCTGTTAGCAGTTAGCTCGCTCGTTAGCCGCAGGCAGAGCGAGCAGCCGACAGACTAACCTTGTGACCCGGACTAACCTAGTGACCCAGACTAACCTAGTGACCCAGACTAACCTAGTGACCCAGACTAACCTAGTGACCCAGACTAATCTAGTGACCCAGACTAACCTAGTGACCCAGACTAACCTAGTGACCCAGACTAATCTAGTGACCCAGACTAACCTAGTGACCCAGACTAACCTAGTGACCCAGACTAACCTAGTGACCCAGACTAACCTAGTGACCCAGACTAACCTAGTGACCCAGACTAACCTAGTGACCCAGACTAACCTAGTGACCCAGACTAACCTAGTGACCCAGACTAACCTTGTGACCCGGACTCACCTGGTGACCCGGACTAACCTAGTGACCCAGTGTTGCTTTAATGAATTAGTTGTTTGATCTATAAAATATAAAAAATATAAAATGTCCAAAAACGGGGAAAATGTGTTGATCAGTGTTTCCCCAAAAACCCGAGACGACGTCCTCAAATGTCTCGTTTTGTCCACAACTCAAAGATATTAAGTTTACTGTCAGAGAGGAGAGAAGAAACTAGAAGATATTCACGTTGTAGGAAGCGGGAATCAGAGGATATTTACTTTTCATAACAAATGACAAACTGATTAATGGATCAAAATAGTTGACGACTAATTAACTCAATTAACTTTTGCAGCTCTATCGTAAGCCCGCAGTTCCATGACAATATATCGATATTGTATCGACATCAAGCTTAGATATTGTCTTAAATTTTGGATATCTTAATATTGTGATGTACTGTTTTATTATTTGCCTTTACACTCATAGTCGTTCTATCCACATTATTGATGTTTTTTTATCTAAAATCTCATTGTGTCAATAGTTTTTGGAAGCACCGTCAGATTAAACCCTACGATATCCCCGCAATATCCACATCAATGTATTCGGTCCAAAATATTGTGATATCTGACGTTCTTTTACTTATAAAGATATTAGAGATAGAGCGTAGAGAAGAAACTACCAAATATTCACATTTTACAAAGCTGCAAAGGTTTCTTCATTAAAAAATGACTCGAACCGATTATCAAAATAGTTGGCGATTAATTTAAATAGTTGAAAACTAATTGATTAATCTTTGCAGCTCTAACGGCAACCGAACTTCCCAATCAGGCAGCATTATAATTGACAAAATTGGACTTCCCCTCCCAGGTTAACTGACGTCTTTCTGTCTGTCTCTGTCTGCTCCTTCTTGTTTCTCAGGGGGTGATGGAGAGTTTCCTCGGCACGGCCCTAGCGGGGACGGTGTTTTGTGCTTTCAGCGGGCAGCCGCTCATCATCCTCAGCTCAACTGGACCCATTCTCATCTTTGAGAAACTGCTTTATGAGTTCAGCAAGTAAGCAAAAGTACACAGATGTGAAAGGTACATGCACACATGGGGCGCTCTAACCTGCGGCTGATTTCTGAGGACTATGGTTCCCTGGTCCTCAGGTCTCTGCAGGGTAAATCCAGACAGCTAGCTAGACTATCTGTCCAATCTGAGGACTATGGGTACCTGGTCCTCAGGTCTCTGCAGGGTATATCCAGACAGCTAGCTAGCTAGACTATCTGTCCAATCTGAGGACTATGGTTACCTGGTCCTCAGGTCTCTGCAGGGTAAATCCAGACCGCTAGCTAGACTATCTGTCCAATCTGAGTTCTCTGTTGCACGACCAGGGTTATATAACATTGGTAGAAACATTGTCACCTTTTCATCTCCTTTTTTGTCTCCTTTTTGTCTCCTTTTCGTCTCCTTTTTGTCTCCTTTTCGTCTCCCTTTCGTCTCCTTTTCACACCTTTTTTTTTGTCTTTTTGTCTCCTTTTTGTCTCCTTTTTTGCCGGTTTTCATCTCTTTTCGATGCCTTTTTGGTCTCCTTTTGCTCCCTTTTGTCTCCTTTTTGTCTCCTTTTCGTCGTATTCCATTGCCTGTTTGTCGCCTTTTTGTCGGTTTTGTCTTGGCCTTGTCATGGTAAATCAGACATAGGACTATGGGTTAACTGGTCTCAGAGCCTCCTCAGATCAGGTCCTTTTTTTTTGCCTTTCGTCTCCTTTTCGTGCTCCTTTTCGTCTCCTTTTTGACGGTTTTCATCGCCTTTCGATGCCTTTTCGTCTCCTTTTCGTCTCCTTTTTGTCTCCTTTTTCCTCCTTTCACAGCCTATTTTTTGTCTTTTCATCTCTTTGTCTCCTTTTCGTCACCTTTTTGTACCTCTTTGTCACCTTTTCATCGCCTATTCAG
>NW_022605585.1:24378-29211 GCF_008692095.1 Etheostoma spectabile | reverse complement strand
AAACTAGAGATTATCACGTTGTGAGGAAGCGGATCAGATTATTTACTTTCTCATAACAATGACAAACGGATTAATGGACAAAATAGTTGACGACTATTAACTCAATTACCTTTTGCAGCTCTATCGTAAGCCCGCAGTTCCATGACATATATCGTATTGTATCGACATCAAGCTTAGATATGTCTAAATTTTGGTATCTTAATATTGTGCTGTTACTGTTTATATTATTTGCCTTTACACTCATAGTCGTTCTAATCCACATTATGATGTTTTTTTATCAAATCTCATTGTCAATAGTTTTTGGAAGCCACCGTCAGATTAACCCTACGATATCCCCGCAATATCCACATCATTGTTCGGGTCCAAAAATTGTGATATCTGACGTTCTTTTAACTTAAAGGATATTAAGATAGAGCGTAGAGAGAAACTACCAAATATTCACATTTTTCACAAGCTGCAAAGGTTCTTCATTAAAAAATGACTCGAACCGTATATCAAATGTTTGCGATTAATTTAAATAGTTGAAAACTATGTGTAATCTTTGCAGCTCTACGCAACCGAATTCCAATCAGGCAGCCATTAAATGACAAATTGGACTTCCCCTCCCAGGTTAACTGCACGTCTTCTGTCTGTCTCTCTGTCTGCTCCTTCTTGTTTTCGGGGGTGGGAGAGTTTCCTCGGCACGGCCCCTGCGGGACGTGTTTTTGTGTCTTCAGCGGGCAGCCGCTCATCATCCTCAGCTCAACTGACCCATCTCATCTTTGAGAAATGCTTTCTGAGTTCAGCAAGTAAGCAAATTACACAGATGTGAAGGTAATGCACACATGGGGCGCTCTAACCTGCGGCTGATTTCTGAGGACTATGTTCCCTGGTCCTCAGGTCTCTGCAGGGTAAATCCAGACAGCTAGCAGACTACTGTCCAATCTGAGGATATGGGTACCTGGTCCTCAGGTCTCTCAGTGTATCCTAGACGCTAGCTAGCTAGATACGTCCACTCTAGGCTTGCGTTCCTGGTCTCTTCTGCGTAAATCCGACCGCTACTAACTATCTGTCCATCTGAGTTCTCGTTGCACGACCATGGTTATATAACTTGGTAGAAACTATTGTCACCTTTTCATCTCCTTTTTTGTCTCCTTTTTGTCTCCTTTTCGTCTCCTTTTTGTCTCCTTTTTCGTCTCCCTTTCGTCTCCTTTTCACAGCCTTTTTTTTTGTCTTTTTGTCTCCTTTTTGTCTCCTTTTTGCCGGCTTTTCATCTCCTTTTCGATGCCTTTTTGTCTCCTTTTTGTCTCCTTTTTGTCTCCTTTTTGTCTCCTTTTCGTCTATTCATTGCCTGTTTGTCGCCTTTTTGTCGGTTTTGTCTTGGCCTTGTTGTCATGGTAAATGCAGACATAGGACTATGGTTACCTGGTCCTCAGAGCCTCCTCAGATCAGGTCCTTTTTTTTTGCCTTTTCGTCTCCTTTTCGTCTCCTTTTCGTCTCCTTTTTGACGGCTTTTCATCGCCTTTTCGATGCCTTTTCGTCTCCTTTTCGTCTCCTTTTTTGTCTCCTTTTCATCTCCTTTTCACAGCCTATTTTTTGTCTTTTCATCTCATTTTTGTCTCCTTTTCGTCACCTTTTTGTAGCCTCTTTGTCACCTTTTCATCGCCTATTCATTGCCTGTTCGTCGCCTTTTTGTCGCCTTTGTCTTTGCCTTGTTGTATGGACAATTAGACTAGGACTATGGGTACTGTCCTCAGGATCTTCTGCAGGGTAAATCCAGACAGCTAGCTAGACTACCTGTCCCACACTGATGACTATGGTTACCTGGTCCTCAGTGTCTCGCTGAGTAATCCAGGACAGCTAGCTAGACTATCTGTCCAATCTAGAGGACTATGGTTACCTGGTCCTCAGGTCTCTGCAGGGTAAATCCAGACAGCTAGCCAGACTATCTGTCCAATCTGAGGACTACGGTTACCTGGTCCTCAGGTCTCTGCAGGGTAAATCCAGACAGCTAGCCAGACTAGCTGTCCTATCGGAGGTTTCTGCAGCATGTAACAGATGGAGAAGTCATCAGTTGATCCTTTATCAGCAACGACAGATCTGGCTCTTATAGAAGACCTCTATGCCCCGGTACAACAGTGCACACGTACAGTACGTCTCAAAGTCTCTGTCTTTTCGAGTGTGGTCTTGAGTCCTGAGACAACTCCTGAGATATCGTTCCAGATTGATGTATCGTTGCCCTTCCCACACTCTCTCTCACCAGGAGCAATGGTATAGACTACATGGAGTTGCGTCTGTGGATCGGCATCCACTCGTGTTTCCAGTGTTTCCTGCTGGTAGTCTCGGACGCCAGCTACATTATCAAGTACATGACGCGCTTCACAGAGGAGGGGTTCTCCAGCCTCATCTCCTTCATATTCATCTCCGATGCCATCAAGAAGATGGTAGGTAACATGTGCAGGAGACACATGTGCAGGAGACAAACAGGAGACACTCAGCAGAAGATAACACTGGTTTGTTCTCCACAGGTCGGAGCCTTGAAATATTACCCAATCAACCGTGGCTTCAAGCCGGACTACATAACTTCCTACAGGTGTGAATGCATCGCACCGGACCAGGGTGAGTCTGCAAAATCTTTTCTTCATGCGATTTAATCGCACAACAAAAATCTTTCCTCACATACGGGAATAACCGATGTGGTAAATGAAATATTTAGAAATGGAGCAAACCAATGTTACTTGAAGGGATAGTTGAGATGTTTTGATGTTTTGGGTCAAGTGAATACAACAACCCACCGGCCCGTTCTTGCATCATCGATGCATCATAAATGACGTCTTTTTTAATTTTAATTTGTATTGTTAGGTATGTGTGATATGTGTGATGTATGCGTGTATATGTGTTAGTTGTGTTATGGTTGTCTTGCTCTTAGATGCCTAAAATTTCCTTTGGGATGAATAAAGTATCTATCTATCCATCCATCCATCCATCCATCCATCCATCTATCTATCTATCTATCTTCTATCTATCTATCTATCTATCTATCTGATCTATCTTCTTCTATCTATCTTATCCTATCTACTACTCTCTTCTATCCTTATCTATCGTATCTATCTTCTATCCCTATCCATCCATCCATCTCCATATTCCCATCATCAATCCCTCTATCTAGCTAATCTCCTTCTACTATCTATTCTATTCCTATCCTACATTTCTATCTATCTATTTTTCATCTATTTCTATCCCTCTGCATCCCAAACGAAAGGAGGGTGGAGGAGGAAAAAAAAAAATTCATCGTACTGATGCGTAAACTAGGTACTACTCATCAATCTGTCTAGTCTATCTTCTATCTATCTCTCCCTCAATACTATCTATCTCAATCTCCATCCATCCATAAACTCTCTTAGTCTCTGCCGTGGTGGACCGCATAGCATAGGTCTATCGTGGATCGTAGCTGATGCTATCTCCGTAGTCTAAGCGAATCTATGCGTAGTCGATCTACTAAAATCTATCTATCTATCTATCTATCCTTGTTTTCATCCTTGTTGAATGATTTGTTGGCCAATCAAGATTTGAGTTGATGTTTGTTGCTTGATGTGTTTTCAACATTTTGGACTTTTTGTCTTGTAAGGTTTTATTTAAATTTTTTGACTTCTTTTTTTTCACATTTAAGGTTTTTTTTAATGCTTTTTTAAACTTCTATCTCCGCAGTTTTTTAATTTTTTTTTAGATGTTTTCTTTTTTCAATTACTTTTTCTCAACGCTTAAAAAAAAAAGCAGCTAAACACATTTAGACCCCTAAATACATCTTTATCCGTTTATTAGAGTATAACTTTTACCGTGCTGTCAGACGGCCCTTTACTACGGGGAACTGAAGCCGTTATCTCTGCTTTCTTCAAAGCCACCACATTGACATTGACAAAAACAGTAATTTTACCTCTCCGAACACAGGAGTTGCTTCTCTACGGCTGCCTCCGTCGGTTAGTTAGTTATTGTTAGGCTTTGGTGTCTTGAAAAGTTTGTTCTGATTCACCAAAGTCACGCAATAAAAATTAACACTAACAATATTATTAATGTGTATCATCAACATATAGTTAGGACATGACTGGACCCTGGTAGGATATTAGCAGGAAATCATTCTGTGGTTAATCAGGGAGATACTTTTAATTATTTACTATATTATTTGGTTTTTACTCTGTGATGATTCGTGTATCTTTTCTGTTTCTGCCTCGTTTTTTCGGCTGCTGTCTGACAAAGTGAGTATGTTAACGCTGGTTGAGCATGTTGGAGCATCATTTTAAGGAACTTGA
The DNA here is from genome assembly GCF_008692095.1 of Etheostoma spectabile. Classification (NCBI taxonomy): domain Eukaryota; kingdom Metazoa; phylum Chordata; class Actinopteri; order Perciformes; family Percidae; genus Etheostoma; species Etheostoma spectabile. The sequence goes on along the minus strand of NW_022605585.1, from coordinate 24,925 downwards.
TTAGACGAACACCCACTGCCTGTAGGCTTGAAAGATGGCTCCGAAAAGTTAAAAACCCTTGAAAACTCTGAATGATTAGTATTTATGTAAGGGTTAATGTCCGAAGAGGTGTACGTTAACAGGTATTAATGGACGACGGCGAAGTCGCCAACATTCATTATTACCTGCTTAGGACACCCTTAGAGGGCATTAATCACTTATACCTTGGTCACTTGCCAAATCACATATTTTTAAAACATAACTATATATTTTAATTCATTTTACAATGGAAATCTAAAGTTTTTTCAAACAATAACTCTGTTTCCCTGGCTACGCCTGAGGCTTTGACTAATACCTGGAACAATCATTCCCATCCCATAAGATTCTTATGCAATGGAAACGCTGTTCACTGCTCCAGGGGATAGAACAGACCGTAGATACGACTTGCCTCCCTTAGCAACGGGAGATATTTATAGTCCGCTGAGCTCGTAGAACCCTTCAGCTCGGCTACGAGCCGGAGAGCTAACGCTATGCTAGCAAGCCCCAAAGTCAATAACATTGTGTACAG
>NW_022605585.1:8277-24368 GCF_008692095.1 Etheostoma spectabile | reverse complement strand
GTAAAAATAATTTGACAGTATGTTTGACAACAAGACAAGTGAGCTACCCAGCTACGTCAATTCCCCCAAAACAATATAACAACTTCTACGAACAGTTTTATCCGCAATGTGTAACGTTACTTTCGGCCGTAGCTTGAAGTAGCGACCTGAACAGTGAACGCAATGTGAGATAACGCTGTGAAACAAAGTCAGTCCAGAGGGGCAGTGCAACGTATTTCCTGTGTTAACGCCATCCTGTGGTGTTCAGGGGACAAGTTGGAGATAACAGATCCACATTTCCTTTTTGGTTTAATGTGGCACATTCTTTTAGCAGTAACCAAAACTCCTTTCGTAGGTGTCCTACATCCCTTTTTGATGGACACCCTGCAGCCAATCGGAATCAAGTATTTACCCAGACTATGGTATAATCAAGCGGGTAAGCCAACCTCCACTAAGCGTAGCTCCCATGGCGCCATTTTAATGCTACCAAGCCATCACCTGCCATTAGCATCCCATTGACTCCCATTCATTTTGACGACACTTTGACAGCAAATGACTTTACATCTGAAGCGTTTAAAGACTCTATTTATAGCTTATCTTATGGCTCCTTAGCAGACGTTTTTGTAAAATAGGCTAACAATTGTGTCATAACCACACGACTTACTGTCGCATAGTGGACAAATCACCGTATTGTCAGGAGAATCACAACTGAATGTCAGGAGAATGCTATCTCCTAACATACACCTACCTCTCCGTCTCTGCTGATTGGGAATGATTGAGATTTCTCTTGCACAGCTACCAGAAGACTTACAGCTTTCAGACAGGTTGCTCACGTCACATCTACGTCTTCCAGCTCAGTTGGAGGCTGCGCAGTATCGCTCAGCATCAGCTTCTAATAGACTTCACTGGTCTCTGTCTTTAACTGTCTATGGATATAATAGGAGTTTAACTCTAAAAACCTCAGCTAATGTGCTTCATCAGAACTGTGTGGCCCAGCCACAGAAGTAAACAATCTCCACAACTGTCAACAACAACCCGATTTGGATTTTAATGCAGCTGTATAAAAACAACAAAGATTAGCTCCGAAAAAAACCGAGACTACAAAACAAATACAAATATGTCTCGTGAAACAACCAAAACAAACTACATTGCGGGAATAGTGTATGTTTTCAGGGCTTTGAAGACTTCCTCCTTCACGGAGGACAGCACGAGTACTATTAGTATTCAACATTCAACATTGGAATTGTTTTTAAATTAAAACCTTCACAATAGAGCCGCTGCAGACTTTACAGAGCCATGTTTCCAGCCTGCAGGGAGTATTTTACACACAGATACAGATGTTGTCTTTAATTCAACTCTGGTTAGACTTTTTCACCCGTCTTGTTACCCATCATTCATTTGGTTTTCTCTGTTTCCTTCTGTGTTTCTGTTCCTCAGCATCTGTGCTCGGCTTTAATGTTTCAGCTCCACTCGCAGACGATAACATGACCCTGCTGGTAAGTGCTGAACAGCAGAAAACTTTTCCCTCTTTGTGAAGGTAACGGCCAAAGTAACTGAGTTGCATCTCAAGTTGTTTGTGGTTTTAAACTGTATGTGTTGGGATCTCACCAAGCAATGGCGCTCAAGTTTTACTTACAGAAATCGGGTCCATATTTATGGAGCACCTCAGGGTAGTATTCATGTCCAACTGGCCCAAAAATTCTCAGAGTGACTCATATTTGTTCCTATGTTTATTAGTAGGAGTAAAAGTATTTGATCAGCTTTCTTGCTTTAGGAAGTTGGGCTGATATTTGCAAGAGCATCACATGTTTCTTTATAAGGAATAACCCTTTGAGATGCAGTATCTTGTCGTCACGGGGGTTCTTAGCGACATAAATATAGAGTACAATCACCATTAGACACACAGCTGTTTAAAAACAACAACAACCACAAACAACAAAGACGGATACAAAAAAAGAAGAATGAAAAGCATCAGGATCAGAGCAAGAATGAAATTGGATGTTAGTAATACTATTGGAAGTTGTGGATGTAGAGGTGATGTAGACAAGTACAGTTGGTTATACAGATATTGGAAATGTCGATGAGCTTAAATTAAATGATAGTTTGGACAGAAACAGAATGATTTTTGTGAATTACTTCATTGTGAATGACAGTTTGGACCAAAGATTCGAGACGAGAGGAGTTGAAACGTAACGCCAGTTGATTTGATTTTGATTTCTCCATGAACATGAAATCACGGAGAGAGCTGATTAGCTTCGGAGTGAGTAGCGACTCCAGAGTCATAGTGAGAGAAATAAAACGTCTCCCCTGTGTTTTCTGACCACGGTGGGGCATCTGCAGCAGGAGAAGTTAACCCTCTCCTTGATTTCATGTTTATGGAGAAGGAGAACTTGGCTACGGCATAGGGCATATCTCTGTTCCTACGTACCCACGGGGTAGATTTAGCGCTGAAGCATAAATCGGGACACCCAGGTAGCTCAGTCGGTAGAGCGGGCGTCCATATATGGAGGTTTACTCCTCAATGCAGCGGGCCAGGGTTTGACTCCGACCTGCAGGCCTTTGCAGCATGTAATTCCCCCTTTCATGTCAAAATAAAGGCTGAAAATGCCCAAAAGAATTTAAAAAAGAAGCCTAAATCGGCCTTTAGTCGAGCTGAGACCGGCCGGTTCTGTTGTGGTTTGGGGTTTTTGCTTTGGATTCTTTGGATTCTTTTCCTCCTCCTTCTTCTTCTTCTTCTCCTTCTTCTTCTTCTTCTTCTTCTTCTTCTTCTTTGTTTTTTCGAACGATCTGACCTCGACAGGAACACCAGATGACGGACACGCAGACTGACACAACGATCTGACAAGAGACGACGGGAGCACAGACATTAAATACACGAGGTAACGAGGTGACAAGAGGGCAGGGAAGCAGGTGGAAAACATCAGGCAATCACAAGAGCGGGAAGACACGAGAAGTAGAACTAAAGACAGGACGAGACAAAAACCAGACTTCAAAATAAAACAGGAAGCAGAACATACAGACACTCAGGGGAACACGAGACAACACAAGACCTGGGACGAACAAGACACACCCACACAAGACAAGATTAAAAAAAAAAACAAAGAAGGAGGAAAATAATCTAAAGCAAATTCCCCAAAACCACAACAGATTCAGACCGCCGCGACTTTTTCCCACAATGGTCTGACGTGATTTTGTCTCTTTCTCGAGCCTCTGGTCTGAACTGGTCTACACCGAGCTCCATGGCTCCCTCCTCCATGCCCTGTATTGTTTCTTCTTCTGTTATCGCTTGTCTTTTTCTCTTCCGTGTCCATTTTTTCTACCCCCCTGAACCTCGACCCTCACCACCTCCCCTGTCTTCATCTCACATCATACCCCACCAACACCCCCCCCCCCCCCCCGTTGCCCCTTCTCCTCCTCCCCCACCCTGTTGCCACTTCTTTCCCTCCTCCACCCTTTTGTCTCCTGTCTCTGCAGTTTAACTTGACAGACATGGACTGGAGTCAGCTGAGTAAGAAAGAGTGTGTGAATTATGGCGGCACGCTGGTGGGGAACTCCTGTAAGTATGTGCCCGACTTGGCCCTCATGTCCTTCATCCTCTTCTTCGGCACCTACTCCATGACGGTGTCTCTCAAGAAGTTCAAGTTCAGCCGCTACTTTCCCACAACGGTAAGGAAAAACCTCACACAAGACCTCCGCTGTCTTCCCACAGTTGCTCTAATGCCGTTATCAGCTCCCTGCAAGTCAGCCTGCATGTGAAATGTCCAATTCTTGTAATATAGGGGGATAGTTATACATATATAAATGTATATATATATAAGCATGAAACCAGTCCAACATGAAGGATAAAGCTGACCAAATTCTTTATTTTTCTTATTGTTTGAAAATAAAAATTAAACAGCTGTGAAAAACAACATATTCATCAGCTTTCTCCGATATGAACTTATACTCTATTGCAACACAGAAATGTACAGTAAAACAGAAGGACGTAACTCACAATAACCAAAGATTCTCTATAAGTTAAGATGGTATGAACCGGTCCTCACTTCCTGTCTCCTAAAGGAGCTTGGCCTCGTTTGAACGTCGTGTGGATGCATGAAAAGTTATATTTGTATCGTTTAGTATCTTTTGCTAACATTAGTTATTTCCACAGGTAAAAGCCATATTTACCATCACGGAGATTGGTTTTGTCATAGCGTTTTTTGGACGCGAACGTTAGCGGATGTTAGCTTCTCTGTGTTGCCAGATCTCGCGAGAGTTCGGTCCTGAGACAGAAAACAGGTCTCAAACAAAAGTTAATTTTCTCCTGATGTGACCGTCTGAAAAATGTCATTTTAGTGTCAGAATGTTCTGGGGATAGTTTTTCAAAATTTTGCAAAATCCTATTTTTTTCTATCCAGGATCACTTGATCCATCTTACTTTTTAAAGCCAGTTTTTCTTCAAAGGAACATTGTATTGGATCTCTGTGATCCACCAAATTTCAGGATTACCAAATCCTGTTTACCAGAGCCATCAATGGGACCACTTCCATTCCCTGGCCTGGCAAAGACCAGGGAGGCAAAATACCAGAAACACCGTAATAACATTAAAAAAAACATTTTTTACTTTCCTTATTTTGTTATAATGTTAAATAACAAAACAAAAAACAATACTATCCAATGGTCATATATGCTTCAAATATATAGAAATGTAGATATCATCAGTAGACATTGATTTTGTGATCATTCACTTCAAAAAAGTGATAATTTTATTTGGTTTGAAAAACTGAATCCAGCCTTCTGATGGGATCAGGATAATCCTGTTTTTTTTTGGATCAAATAGATGCCAAACCCAAAGGGCAGGTTTGATCCAGATCAAATGTAAGATGGTCTGATCTTAGTTCAGAGTCCCTCTTTGGCTTTTGAATAACACATTTCAAAGACTGGCTCCAATCCGTGGTCCAAAACCCCACTGGATCACTTTTGTAAAACTGGGCCCTGGAGACATGTGGCTTGTGAAGAATGGCTTCCAATATTTACTATATTATAGTAATATCATACTATAATATAGCATAGTATATATATACTGCAGTATAGTATATGCTATGTTATATATAATATTATTTACTTTGTTGACCCCGGGGCGAGAGACTCGCTCGTGATCTGGGTTCACGTTCACTTCTCCCTTTTGGAATCAACTGCACTAACCTGCTGCTAATCTCCTGGGCCCGGTTTTTCAAAACATTTGATCTGGATCAAAAATAAATCCCACTGGATTAGTTTTGAAAAACTGGGCCCAGAAGAGGCGTGGCCATGGACAACCCCACAGGACACACAGACAGGAAGTTACTCTGAGTCGGGGCGTCTTGGCTCTATTCGCTGAAATAAACCCTGTGGATGAAAAACTCCTAAAAGTATATTATATAGATCACCAGCTTTATCCTTCAAAGCTGCTGAACGTCTGCACCCAAATATCAGCAGCTTTTATCTCAACACACCCCGACTGCAGCCTGCTGCCTCCCTTCCTTCTCCTCATCCCAGCCACTACCCTTAAACGTAGGATTGGGCATCAAGAAACGGTCCCGGAATTGGATTTTTTTAATCATTTGGAAATTTTAGTTTCAAAGCATTGCTAATTTTAAATTGAACACTTTTACTGCCTTTTCGCCGCCTTTTTTATTGCCTTTTTTTGTCACCTTTTCATCACTTTTTCGCCGCCTTGTAGTCGCCTTTTCGGATGTCCGTCCCCGTCCTCTGTCTCTGTGTTGGAGTTCTAAACTGCGGCGGTTTTCTGAGGACAATGGTTTCCTCGTCCTCAGGTCTCTGCAGGGGTAAAATACAGACAGAAGCTAGGACGATCTGTCCAACTGAGGACTTAGGTTACCTGGTCCTCAGGTCTCGCGGGTAAATCCAGACAGCTAGCAGACTCCGCTGAATCCATTCCTTCCCTTACCCTACCCCGGGCCTCCCCCTACCCCTTGGCCCTTGAAACCAAGGGGTAGGGTAAGGGTGAAAACTACCCCTATGAATTGGGACACCACTTGGTGACATACCATACAAGATTGATCACAAACCTCCAAGATGCCGTCTAGGTCTGTTGATTGTGTGGGTTTGGACAACGTTATATTTTTATAGTTATTTTAGGTTCATTTGGTAGTGCAGAGACTTATCTGTGTAGTACTTAGGTCTGTTTGCAATACATGTGTATACAACATGCATCAGTGTACATATACATACATATACACCCTACATGGTGTGTGTATATCTGTTTCGTTATCACCGTTTTGATGTCATTGATGTTCACAAAAACATTTTGTTGAAAAATCTGTCTTTATTGGTGATAAATTGAACATAACGACAAACGTTACAAATATGTACAGAACCATGTCAATATTAGAACCATAACTAACATGTCGCACACAATAAAAGGCACTCATATGTGTAAAACTAAAAAAAACACCAAGACCACAAACAAACTACCACACACACTCACGTTGTAACTACGTGCTCTGATATTCAGCCAGTCTGGAGCCTTTTGGCCAGTAACCCCCCCCCCCCCTCACATATCATCAGTGTCCCATATCAAAACAACAACAAATAAACAAGTGCATGAACAATGAACAGGAATTAATTAATATTATTACATAATAGTGGCTACCAATGCATAATGAATGGGTACACACTATGAATTAGGAAACGCTGCTCGTTGCAGCCCCACCGGATCAGCTGCTGTGTCCTCGTGTCCTCCTGTGGAGACAGGGCGTTATGTAAGCACGTAGCGATGTATCATAGACCGTTAATATATTCTCGTATACAATCTATGCGATCTAACGTCCATTCAGGCGCATATGTGGGACTGTCACCGTTAGCGTTAGCGATTGCGTTAGCGTTAGCGTTAGCATTGCAGCTAGCGATTTTTAAAAGTTTCAGTTAGGAACATGGGCACATGTACAGGACTGCAGACCACAAACGCGTGTCAACTTTTTTCAATTATTAAGCTGAAAGTACTTACATTCATGTGTCTCTCTGGTTGATGCGCGCCCCACACTGCCTGTGTGTTTTCTAGTGAGGTCGCGTCCACACTAGATCCGTAGGGTATACAGCCCTTGATCCATGCCCTACCCTAGCTCGTAATACGTATTGGACCGGCACTGGTGCCGCGTGAACGCGCAAGGTGGGGAAGGGCCAGGGGTAGGGTAAGGGGAGAATGGGATTCAGCCTACTGTCCAATCTGATGGACTATGGTTACGGTCCTCAGATCTCTGCAGGGTAAATCCAGACAGCTAGCTAGACTATCTGTCCAATCTGAGGACTATGGTTACCTGGTCCTCAGGTCTCTGCAGGGTAATCAGACAGCTAGCTAGACTTCTGTCCAATGAGGACTATGGTGACCTGGCTCAGGTCTCTGCAGGGTAAATCCAGACAGCTAGATCGACTATCTGTCCAATCTGAGGACTATGGTTACCTGGTCCTCAGGTCTCTGCAGGGTAAATCCAGACAGCTAGCTAGACTATCTGTCCAATCTGAGTTTTCTGTAGCACAACTACAACTACTTTTCAACATACGCGTGTTCCTACAAAACGACTTCCTTCCAGAGGCTATTCTGCAGAGGCACCGTGGCTCCGTCCGCCCACGACAATTGTGATCGGTTTGAAGAAAAGCCAATAAACCGCTTTTATTCCCCATCCCAGAATGCTGTGTGGACTTGCCAGACAAATATCAGGCAAATATCTGTGAAATAAGCACATGACTCGTTTCAACTTCACCCTTCAAACAATTTATCTGGTTTCGGTACGAAGAATCGGAATTGAAATTTCATAAAATTAATCAAATCAAACTGATGCCCAACCCTAAAACCTCCATATGGGTCCCAGAATGTCCTCTCCCATGTTGTCCCCCCTCTGCTCTCCCTGAATGTGCTCCAGCTCCGTTCCCTCATCAGCGATTTCTCCGTCATCATCTCCATCCTGGTCTTCTGTGGGGTGGATCGCCTGATGGAGCTGGACACCCCCAAACTGCACGTGCCCACTGAGATCAAGGTCCACTCTTCCCCTAAACCCCTCTTTCATCTTTCCCAAATCTTTGTATACGTCCCCACTTGGATACATTTTGCTTTGTTATCAATTTCTAATCATTCGTTTGATTTTTGTGTAATTGCATCAATGCAACGATTCTTTTCCAGAGTATAAGTTCTCTCTCTTCCTGTCTTCACATCCTCGTGTTTGCACCTTTTTCTTGTACTTTTGTACATACGTCTCCCCCCCCCTCACTGTCCCCCACGTCCTCCCTCTGTCTTAGCTGAGGAAGCTAATCAGTGATTTTGCCATCTTCATGTCAATCATGTCCTTTGTGGGTCTGGATATGTTGATGGGGTTAGACACACCCAAACTAATCGTTCCAACTGAGGTCAAGGTATGATTTCTTTCAAAAGAAATGCATGGAAATATATTTGCATTCATAGCGTATGACTACTCTTCTGCATGTGTACCTGTTTTTTTTTTATCTGTGTGCATACTGGTGGAAAGTATCTCAGTACATTTACTCAAGTACTTGAGTTTTAGGATATTGTTCTTTAGCGGAGTATTTCCATTTCCATTTTTTTCCTGCGACTGCATACTTCTACTCCACTACATATAAGTGAGGAATATTGTACTTTTGTTTACTATATTTATGTGATAGCTTGTTACTTTTCAGATTATGACTTAACATGAAAGAACAGGGGATATATTTATAAAACAAAACACATAAATATAGAGTACAATCATGTTAAGGTTTATCCTTAAGATAAACCATTGGTCCCCAACTCTCCTACAATAGAATCGGTGTGTAGTGCTTCTTGTAGTGTTTCAGATGTTTTTTCCACCAAATGTCCGAGACGTTTTCGCTCTAGACTCCTCACGTGGTTTAATTTCAATGAGTATCTGGGCTCAAGGCTCAAGGAATGCAGTAACCGGAAACCCTAACCCTCTGTATTTCCTTCAAATGTCACGCTGAACACTTGATGTGAACTGGGGGCCAAAACAATTAAATTCAATTTTATTCATAGTATCAATTCATAACACGGGTGATCTCAAAAAACATAATTGCTTAAGTGTGACGACACAGAAAAGAAACAGCCAATTCGAATTATGTCTGAAATTACATTTTATTTAAAGGTGCCCTGCCACAAAAAACCATTTTTACTTGCAATTTTTGAAATATATTGAGGTCCATATATGTGTGTGTGTGTGTGTGTGTGTCTGTTTGCGTGCTTGTCTGTCTGTCTGTTTGTGTGAGTCTGTGTGTGCGTGCATGCGTGCGTGCGTTTGTGTGTGTCTGTGTCTGTCTGTCTGTCTGTGTGTGTGTGTATGTGTGTTTGTGTGTCTGTCTGTGCGTGCGTGCGTACATGCGTGTGTGTGTGTCTGTGCGTGTGCGTGGGTGCATGCATTTGTGTGTGTGTGTGTGTGTGTGTGTGCGCGTGCGTGTCTGTCTGTCTGTCTGTGCGTGTATGCTCGTGGTTGTCTTTGACGTGCCTGTGTGCGTGCGTGCGTGCATACATGTGTGTCTGTGTGCTTGCGTGTGTGTGTGTGTGTGTGCGTGTCTGTGTGCGTGCGTGTGTGTGCGTGTGATCAGCCCACGCGTCCGGACCGCGGCTGGCTGGTGATGCCGTTCGGTAAGAACCCGTGGTGGTGGTACGTGGCCAGCTTCGTTCCCGCTCTCCTCGTCACCATCTTGATCTTCATGGACCAGCAGATCAGCGCCGTCATCGTCAACCGCAAGGAAAACAAGCTGAAGGTACACCCCCCCCCACCCAAACCCCCCCCCCACTACAGGTGCATCGTGGGTGGCAGGTGAGCTCAGCTGGTAGCGCCCGTGTACGTAGTCGCAGAAGGTCAAGGGTTCGAGTCCGACCTGTGACCGTTTCCTGCATGACTCTCTCTCCACTTTCATGTCTGAGCTGTTCTAAATATTCAACATGGACTACTGCAATTTCCAAATTGCAGGGGGGTGTGCACTATAAAAAAAAATATATACATGTCCAAAAAAACATTTTGAAGTGTCTTGACGCTGCAGAGACGTCCCGGCCTACAAATCCTATCCTCCGAACAACAGAAAACACCTTGTTAGTTACAGCTCCTCGCAAAAACAATACATAAGGCGGACAGTTTTTAACCAGTTCTTCATAGATTAAAAGACTTTAAGACACTAAAAGACACTTTATATGTCAAAAAAAAAAAAATCACAAACACATTTACATCAAAATTGTGATATATATATATATATATATTTTTTTTTTTTCCTGTCCACGTTGCAGAAGGGTTGTGGCTACCACCTGGACCTGTTCTGGGTGGGGGTGCTGATGGCGGCGTGCTCCTTCATGGGTCTGCCCTGGTACGTAGCGGCTACCGTCATCTCCATCGCACACATCGACTCGCTGAAGATGGAGAGCGAGTCCAGCGCGCCTGGAGAGCAGCCCCAGTTCCTCGGAGTCAGGTAGCACCGCCTGACGTGTGTGTGTGTGTGCGTATGTGTGTGTGTGTGTGTGTGTGTGTGTGTGTGTGTGTGTTTTTTTTTTTTTATATTTTTAACGTTTACTTTTTCAGCGCTTCTTTTGGACGGCCCATTTTTTGTGTGAAAAAAAATAAATTGAATTTGAATTTGACAACATGAGGGTTAACCCTCATGTTGTCAAATCAAATTGACCTGTTTTCCTATATCAATATTCTTTTTAACTACCCAATTGTAATTACCCAAAATCACAGGATTTATTCAACGCTCTTTGGCAAGTACAAATCTCTACTTTCATTAATTTTGGGTCTTATTATATTTTATAGCATTGTAAAACAAAGTGAAGTGTTGTTGAAATAGTATTGAGTAAAAGTTGACATATTCCAGTCTGTGATTATCATCAACATCCATTCCTTTAATTTTAGTCTCAATAATTCCTAATTTCTGCTTTTCTAACTCAAACATTAGGTATAATTTCCTATAAATGAGGTTTATTGACCATAAATTCAAAAAATAACTGTAAAACTAAAGTTAAAAAGTTAGTGTTACGTAGTGTTGAAAATGTCAAAAAAGTGACAAAAACTGAAAAAAAGCGTCAAAAGTGTTGAAAAAAGGGACAAAAACATAAGAAAAAGTGTTAATTTTTATTTTTTACTGGAAGACAACACAAGGGTTAAGACAACAGTGTGCCAGATTTTCAACCAGCTCTGTGTACTTGTGTACTTGCAGTATTTGCAGTACTTGTGTACTTGCAGTACTTGTGTACTTGCAGTACTTGCAGTACTCGGAGGGAAAGTCTCCGCTGGATGACTCGCGTCAGACGGCTTGAAAATCTGCAACTTTCCCTCTTTAGCATTTAGCTGCACTGTTAGCCTTTGCTGTTACTTCTACAGTTCCTTGCCACAAAAATGCTTCTTTTTGGGGTTCATTACTGTAATAAACTTTGCGTTATGGGTATTAACATTTAATTCACAGTGATTTGCTGTGTATTTTGAATTTGCGGTGTGTATGACTTATCCACTGTGTGCATTTAATATCACATGATTCTCTATTTCCAGGGAGCAGAGGTTGACGGGTATTTTGGTGTTCGTCCTGACTGGTCTCTCCGTTTTCCTCGCTCCAGTACTACAGGTACTCGAGTACACGCACGAACAAGGAATACAATGTGAACTAACGTCACATTTACCCTAAAATGTTGTATTTATACTCTTTTGAATTCAGTACATCCCCATGCCCGTGCTGTACGGCGTGTTCCTCTACATGGGCGTGGCCTCGCTGAGTGGCATCCAGGTACGTCCAATATCCATGTTGCATTTTTATATCTTACTTGTTACTCCATCGGATTTCCACAATTTCTGGCACAGATCAAACAAAACACCAGTTCATGTTGTGAATGATGGAAATCAAACTAGTGTAAGAGGAGATTTATTTTGTGAATATTTAGATAACAAATGACCGTATGTAGATTTACTGAAATCAGTCATATTTCCATCATTTGTGTTTTCGTAGTGTATTGTGTTCCTTAAATTAACAGGGGACTATTTTACATGTTGTAGACCTACCCCGCCTGTAATTCGGTCAACAGGTTGGCGGAGGGATACGATGATGAGAGGCTGAAGCGTGTTTTGTTAGGAGTCTTGGGTTGTTCTACGGTGGGGGGGGGCGTCATTAAAGAAATGGACCAAGTTACAGTGGAAGCTGTCTCCGTGCTCTGACTCTATCCACGCCCCGAAAGTACTTATTTCAGGACCCTGCACACTGATGACCAAGCGCGGCGGGACACGTTAACGAGCCAGGTGGTAGCCCGGGGGCTAGTTTCCACCTGCAGTCCATTAGGCAGGTTGGAGTTACAGTAAAAAAGACATAGGAGAGTCACATTTAGTGTGTAAAACAAGAAGAAAACAAACAACAAGAACAGGACAATGAAATGAAAGTAGAAATTAAAATGGAACACTTTAGTTTAGATCAGATTAGATTAGATTAGATTAGATCAGATTAGATTAGATTAGATTAGATCATATTAGATCAGATTAGATTAGATTAGATTAGATCAGATTAGATTAGATTAGATTAGATTAGATTAGATTAGATGATACTTTATTCATCCCACAGCGGGGGAAACAATATTGCGGTGTAAGTGAAGTTAAAATTAAGTTGAATATGTAATTAGAGTAATTAAGCCAAAGTAGGTAGCATAATATACATCATACTTACCTGTGACCATAAATAATATTAAACAGTAAGTACTTGAAATGAAAAAAATGTAAATACAGATGATAAAGGTGTACAGAAAGTGTGTGAAGTAGATGGAAAAAAAGGAACAGAATACACTTTCCAACACTTTCCAACACTTTCCAACACTTTCCAACACTTTCCAACACTTTGCACCACTTTCCAACACTGAATACACTTTCCAACACTTTCCAACACTAATACACTTTCCAACACTTTCCAACACTTTCCACCACTTTCCAACACTTTCCAACACTTTGCACCACTTTCCAACACTGAATACACTTTCCAACACTTTCACCACTTTCCAACACTGAATACACTTTCCAACACTTTCCAACACTAAATACACTTTCCAACACTTTCCAACACTTTGAACCACTTTCCAACACTTTCCAACACTTTGCACCACTTTCCAACACTTTCCAACACTTTGCAACACTTTCCATCACTTTGCGCCCCGTGTGTGTCTGTCTTTCTGTCCCAGTTCTGGGAGCGGATCAAGCTGTATCTGATGCCGCCCAAACACCAGCCGGACTTCTCCTTCCTGCGCCACGTCCCTCTGAGACGCGTCCATCTGTTCACGCTGGTCCAGATCGTCTGCTTGGCCGTCCTCTGGACCCTGAAGTCCACCTTCCTGGCCATCGTCTTCCCAGTGATGGTGAGTGTGTGTCCCTGTATCGGGGGGGGGTCCTGAACAGGCTGCAGGGCTGGACCGCTCGCCCCACAACCAAGTGTTGGATCTCCAAAACACTGTGTGGGATTTTAACCCTCATGTTGTCCTCATGTTGTCCTCATGTTTTTCACTCGGGGGGGGGGGGGGGTGTGGGAGTTTCCCATGTTGTCCTCATGGTTGTTTTGTCCTCATGTTGTCCTACATGTTGGTCCCCATGTTGTCCCATGTTGTTGTCCCAATGTTGGTCTCTCAATGTTTTCCTCATGTTGTTCACTTGTCCATGTTTTTCTCCATGTTGTCCTCATGTGTGTTGGTCCTCATGTTGTTCCCATTGCCGCATGTTGTCCTTCATAGTTGTCTCATGTTATGTCCATGTCTCATGTGGTCCCCATGTTTTGCCCCATGTTTGTCCTCATATTGTTCCCCAAACTACCCCTTGCCCTCATGGTCGTCCTCAATGTGTTGCCTGTTGTTCCCTCAGTTGATTTTCCCTGTGTCTCATGTTTCCTCCATGTTGTCCTGCATGTTGTCCCCCATGTTGTCCTCATGTTTCGTCCATGTTGCCCTCATGTTGTCCTCATGTCGTCCCCTCATGTTGTCCTCATGTTGTCCATCAATAAGAAATTTGTTTGTATGTCATCAATGTTGTCCATGTTGTCCCATGTTGTTGCCTCATGTTGTCCTCATGTGTCCAGCCCTCATGTTGTCATATGTTCCTATTTAATTCCACCCAAAAATAACATGATTGATTCCAACGCTCTTTGCCAAGACAAAATCTCTACTTTCTATTTTGGGTCTTCTTATTTTTTATAGCCATGGGTAAACAAAGTGAAGTGTTGTTGAAATAGTTTGAGTTAAATTGACATCTATTCCAGTCTTGATTATCATCAACATCCATTCCTTTAATTTTAGTCTCAATAATTCCTAATTTCTGCTTTTCTAACTCAAACATTTGATAATTATTCCTATAAATGAGGTTTATGACCATTAAATCCAAAATACTGTAAAACTAAAGTTAAAAAGTTAGTGTTGAAAACGTACAAAAAGGTGAAAAACATTTTTTTTTTTAAAAAACATCAAAAGTGAATAAATTCTTGTTGAAAGAATCGATTAAAAGCATCAACAAAGTGTGATTTTCAATTCTGACGGAAGACAACAAAAAAACGAAAAGGGGTTTAAAGAGTACTAAATATAAAGGGTTAATATACAATATATAGGTTTAAATATACTAAAATTGGGGTTTAAATATACTAAATATATAAGGGTTAAATATACTAAATATATAAGGGTTAAATATACTCGTACTTTACACACTTTACACAGCCTCGTTTTATGAGTACAGAACGTATTTGTACTACTTTAGAAATTTGGCACCATTCCAGCTATTGTTAGTGGAGTAATTTACGAGATACACTCTGAAAAAATCGCAATACTATGTCTGAATTGACCCCCCCGCCACCCCCCCCCCCCCACCCACCGCCCCTTAGTGTGTGTAGATCCTGGGTCTGATGGTCGTGAGGAAGCTGCTGGACCTGATCTTCTCCCAGCACGACCTGGCCTGGCTGGACGACATCCTGCCAGACAAAGACAAGAAGAAGAAGGAGGACGACAAGACGAAGAAGAGGGACAGGAGGGCCGCGGAGCCCGAGAGCGACGAGGAGGTGAGGGAAACAAAAATCTAATTTAAAGATCACACACACACACACAGATCTGATGTCCGCCTGCCAGCACACAGCTACTGTAATCTCCAAAGTTGGCGAGCGAGGAACTACTTTCTCTCTTTTTGTCTCGCTATTTATTGCGTATTGAAACGTGTGTCACTCCATCTTTTGTGGGTGTTGCCATTCCTGGTTTGGTTTCCTCTGACTAATACTGTCTGTTTCTCCTCTCTGTCCCACAGTGTTGCTGAAAAGGCACTGTACAACACTTACTACGTCTTTTTTTGTCCGTCCGTCCTCCTCTTAGTCCGTCCACCTCTCCCACTGTTGTTCATTCTGCATCGCTGTGTCCATTGATGATTCTGACTGAAGGATAAGACTAATGCTATTCTATATATTTCTTTACAAAAAGACTGAAATCAGTGTGTGAATGTGTCCTCTCAAAGTCGTTACTTCTTTAAAAGTCATTCACAAGTATATAGTTTAGTTTTTAAAAGGCTCAGTAATTTCATTAAACAGCTAAACGGGGCGGGGCGGGGGACTATTTACAGCGGCGGATTAATCCTCCTTCGGGATTGAGCCAAAAAAAATACATTACAGTGTGTGTGTTCACGTTAATAAAGGAACATGTCACCCAGTGCAACACTGGGGCTCATTGGTGTGTTTTTAATCATTTTCAGTCAATAGTGGAGGACAGACTGCTGGCAACGCTACATCATAACAGGGGGCTGTAGAGCGTCTCTTGGTTGGACAGACTGTGCAACGCCATCACTAACAGGGACCTTGTAGAGCGTCCTCTGGTGGACAGACTATGCAAAGCCATCACTAACAGGGACGTTGTAGAGCGTCCTCTGGTGGACAGACTAGCAACGCCATCACAACAGGGACGTTGTAGAGTCCTTGGTGGACAGACATGCAACGCCATCACTAAGAGAGGGCGTTGTAGAGCGTCTTGGTGGACAGACTATGCAACGCCATCACTAACAGGGACGTTGTAGAGCGTCCTCTGGTGGACAGACTATGCCACGCCATCACTAACAGGGAGTTGTAGAGCGTCCTTGGTGGACAGACTATGCAACTCC
>NW_022605585.1:0-5920 GCF_008692095.1 Etheostoma spectabile | reverse complement strand
GGGATGGCAGATAGAAGATAGAGGAGATGGATAGAGGATAGATAGATAGAGAGATAGATAGAGGATAGATAGATAGTGGATAGATGGATAGATGGTAGATGGATAGATAGATAGATAGATAGATAGATAGATAGATGGATAGATGGATAGATGGAAGATGGATAGAATAATCCCTTTTTTTTACTATTTTCGATGTACCATACTGTGACTTATTTATGACTATACTATGACTTTTTTTTACTATTTTCGATGTACTATGACTTTTTTAGATGTACTATACTATGACTTTTTTGTGTGATGTTTTTGACATACCATAACGAGAGGTGACACAAAAAGTTATTTCAAAGAAACCATTCTTTTATTTAAAACATCATAAAAAGGTCAAGACATAAGGCTTGGCAGTCATTAGTGCCAGAACGTATTCATGAGTAAAAAGACTAGCGAAACAAAGAATGGGGAGCATATGAAATATTGTTTCCCCTTCTTCTCTTCCCCTCATGGAATAAGTGAGTTGCGCTCTTGTGGTACAGGGAAGACACAAGGACGACCCGTCCACACGTACTGGCATCTGCAACGCAAAGAAAAAGACAAGCAGTTAAAAGACGAGTCATCACATTATACTATTTCAGACGGTTTCATTTAGTCACACTAATTTTCAAAAATCAAAAAAGTAATAATATAGCATGTCGAAGAAGTCACAAAAACATCCTGCTGTCAAAACAATTCTCAAAAAGGTCTTTGTAAACTGTCTGAAAAAGAAAAAAAAAGTCATAGTACAGCATGTTGAAAAAGTGGAAAAAGTCACAGTATAGTATGTCAAAAATCATGTAAAAAGTCAGTGTAGTATTTTGACAAAAGGTCAGAAAAAAGTCATAGTACTGTATGTCGGAAACATGAAAAAGTCATAGTTCAGCATGTAGAAAAAAGTCCTACTATAGTATGTTGAAAATTAAGTCATAGTATAGTATGTTCGAAAAGTTACAGTATAGTTAGTATGTGGAAAAAGTCCCGGAAAAAGTCATAGTACAACATGCAGACAAAAGTCAGTATAGTATGACAAAAAAAGTGGAAAAAGTCATAGTATAGTATGTAAAAAATGACGTAAAAAAGTTAGTATAGTATGATGACAAAACATCACAGTATAGTGTGTCAGAAAGTCACAAAAAGTCATAGTGTAGCATTTCGAAATAAGTCATTGAATAATGTGTCAAAAAAGTTAAAAAAAGTCAGTTTAGTGCGTAGAAAAGTGACAAAACATGGTATAACATGTCGTGAAAAAGTTACAAAAACCTCATAGTACAGTAAGTTGAAAAAGTCATAGCTTAGTATGTCAAAAAATAGTATAGCATGTTGAAAAAGGTCATAGTATGGTATTTCGAAAAATCCCCAAAAAGTCATTGTACGGTATGTTGAAAAAAAGTCATAGTATAGTATGTCGAAAAAAGTCATAGTATAGTATGTCGAAAAAAGTTTCATAGAATGCAGGTTGAAAAAGTCATAAAAACATAGTTATAGCATGTCTAAAAAGTCAGATCTGTAATAAGCTATTCAAAAAGTCATAGTAATAGATCAAAAAAAGTCATAGTATAGTATGTCGAAAAAAAAAAGTCATGTATGAATAGTATGTTGAAAAAAAGTCTAGTATCGTCTGTCAAAAAAAGTCATAGGTATAGTATGTCGTAAAAAAAGTCTGATCATAGAATAGCATGTTGAAAACGTCATAGTAATAGTATGTCACAAAATATAGTGTAGCAGGTTGAAAAAAAAAAGTCATAAAAAAACAGTATAAGCAGTCTAAAAAGTCATAGTATAGCTTCAAAAAAGTCATAGTAAGTATGTCGAAAAAAGTCATAGTATAGCATGTCGAAAAAAGTCATAGTATAGTATGTCGAAAAAAGTCATAGTATAGTATGTCGAAAAAAGTCATAGTATAGTATGTCGAAAAAAGTCATAGTATAGTATGTCGAAAAAAGTCATAGTACAGTATGTCAAAAAATAGTATAGCATGTTGAAAAAAGTCATAGTATAGTATGTCAAAAAATAGTATAGCATGTTGAAAAAAGTCATAAAAACATAGTATAGCATGTCTAAAAAGTCCTAGTTCAGCATAAAAGTTATAGTTTAACTAGTACTAGTAGCTGTTGAAAAGTCATAGTATATTATGTCGAAAAAAGTCATAGTACAGTATGTTGAAAAAAAGTCATAGTATAGTATGTCAAAAAATAGTATAGCATGTTGAAAAAAGTCATAAAAAACATATTATAGCATGTCTAAAAAGTCATAGTATAGCATGTCGAAAAAAGTCATAGTATAGTATGTCGAAAAAAGTCATAGTACAGTATGTTGAAAAAAGTCATAAAAACATAGTATAGCATGTCTAAAAATCCATAGTATAGCATGTCGAAAAAAAAAAAGTCTAGTATGTTGAAAAAAGTATAGTATAAGTATGTCAATAGTTATAGCATGTTGCAAAAAAGTCAAAAAACAGTTGCATTTAAAAAGTATAGCACGTATGTGAAAAAGTCATAAAAACATAGTATAGCATGTCTAAAAAGTCTAGCCTAGTATGTTGAAAAATGTCAAGTTATAGTATGTCAAAAAAGTATAGCAGTGTTGAAAAAAGTCAAAAATATAGTATAGATGTCTAAAAAGTCATAGTATAGCATTGATCGAAAAAAAGTCATAGTAAGTATGTCGAAAAAAGTCATAGTATGTAGGTCAAAAAATAGTATAGCAGTTGAAAAAGTCATAAAAAACATTAGTATAGCATGTTAAAAAAGTCATAGTATAGCATGTCTAAAAAAGTCATAGTATAGCATGTACGAAAAAAAGTCATAGTATAGCATGTCAAAAGATAGTTATAGCAATGTAAAAAAATCATAGATAGCATGTCAAAAAAAGTCATAGTTTATGTATGTCACAAAAAAGTCAAGTATACATGTCAAGAAAAAAGCATAGATATAGTTGAAAAAAGTCATAGTATAGCATGTCGAAAAAAGTCTAGATAGTAATGTTGAAAAAAAGATCTAGTATAGGTATGTCAAACAAATAGTAGTAGCATGTGAAAAAAGTCTATACAAAAGCACTAGTGTAAATCAATAAATGAATATACAATACTGGTAGTTAAAGACCAGCCTTCCGAGACCACTACAAGGCAGCCCGCACAGGACATTCGAGAAAGTAGAACAGCAAAACAAAACTTATACAAACAGCGCAAAAAAAATACATACAAACCGCAAGAACAAAACTATACCAAGCAGCAAAACACATAACTCATACACAGCGACAAACAAATACTAAACAACGAGAAAACAAATACTACTACACACACAAAACAAAATATCTTACGATACAAGCAAACACATTACTATACAGACCAACCAACTAGCAACGCAACAACGAAAAACAAAGGAAACAATACATACAGAAGAAACACAATCACTAAGCAGCAAAAACATGGAAATAACCAATTATAGGAGCAACAGGAAAAAACAAAGCCTAGTCCGCGAGGAAAAAGACAGAATAGCGATAACCCAGCAAGAGCAGTATACTAGGTAGCGAGAGCAAAACAGAAAACACAAGAAGGCGTAGGTAAGACAAAAGGCAGAAGACAGAATACGTAACAACCAGAAGAAAAACAGAAATACTAGTATCAGGGGAAGAAACAAAATAAGCTAGACCAACAGGAAAAGGCGGGGAAAAAAAAGCAAACAGACATTAGGGGGCATACCGGCGGGAGTTATAAACAGATGTGTTTTTAGTTGTGATTTGAAAGGGGAATGAAATCAATGTTTCTGAGTGGGGGGGTAGTGTGAAAGTTCTGAGTTAGAAGAGAGAGCAGAGGAGAGGCTAAAGTGCCTGCCGACCGCATGGAGTGTGATGGACGGAGCTGGGAGTAGACAGACAGGGTTATGGAGGGAAGAGGATCTGAGGGAGCGGAAGGGAGTGGGAGCTTGGGGAGGATCAGGAAAATATGGAGGTGTGGCGGCTGGTGGTGGAGGGCCGTGTGTATGTTGCTATAAGAGACATTGGATTTTGAATATTGATACGGAAGACAACGGAACGGGAGCCAGTGGAGTCACGCGATGGAAGGCAACACGCAGGAGTGAGTGTGGTGGATGGTGACTGGGGGTTGAGTTATGATGCGGTGGCAGTCTGAATTCTGGGATACCCATTGAAGTTGGTGGAGGGGCTTTTGTGGCGAGATCCGAAGAGGAGAGAGAGTTGACAAAACAGCGCGTACGGGAAGTGTCGAGACTGTGGACAAGAATTTGCATTGCAGTGTGTGGGGTACGGGTAGGGCGGCGGAAGGCCGATGTGATGTTACGTAGTGGATAGTAGGCAGACCGGGTCATGTAGTGAATTTTGTTCATGGGGTTCGCAACCAGGATAATGTGCTGACTCATACGGCTGACACCATTGATCGCTTAACCTTGTGGGGGAGGGTTAGTAGCCTGGAAGCAGTTCTGTCATTTGCGGGAGCGCCAGATATGTTGTGGGTTGTTGTTTTGGACAGAGTGGTCTGTTTCCATAGACAGCTGAGACCAAGACGCCCCAGACTCCGCCTTTACAACTCCTCCCTAGATGACCCTGACCGCGCAGCAACTTGACCGGCATGCCCGCCAACGCCGAACCTTTTTATCATCAGAGATGCAAAATACACGTAACGAGGAGGTGTGCGGAGATGTGGACGAGGGTTTGGTGGAGAGGTAGAGTGGGGTTGTCTCGGGTAACAGGGAATGAATGTTAAATTGCGGAAGATAATTTGCGAGGGGAAGCAGGTAATAATGATGAAGCGTAGGGGGCTCCCAAAAACGAGCCCTGGGGCACACCTGAAGTGACGGAGGAGTAATGGGAAAATTCACAGGACTTGAAGTTGAAGAACTGCTGTGCGACCAGAGAGTCCTGCGGGGTAAGATGTGAACCAGTCTAACGGATAGGTCGTGGGTGATGGCCACTGGAAAGATAGGCATATTGAGGAGGGTGGTGTGACAGATTGTGTCAAATGCTGCACTCAGGTCGAGGAGGATGAGGGATGGTAGGAGTCCAAAACAGTGCTGACATGTGAGGAGGTAGTTGGTGATTTTGATGAGTGTGCGGTTTCAGTGCTATGAGAGGGGGCGGAGGAAAACGGACTGGGAAGGTCATGACAGGGTTATTGTTGGATAGGTGAGAATGGAGTTGTAGAGGTCACTGTTTTTTTTGTCAAGAATTTTGGAGAGGAGAGGGAAGATTGGAAATATGGACAGGAAGGGTTGAAGAGTGGATGGGTCCGGCACATAGGTTTTTTCAAAATAGGGTGTGATGGACAGCAGTTTGAAGGATGTAGGACGGTCTCCAGGGTAAGGGAGCTGAGTGGGTGGAGAGGATAGCTAGTATATGCAATGTCTAAAAAGTAATAGCACAGTATGTTGAAAAATAGTCATTATAAAAGACATTAGTAGTAGCATTGTCTACAAAAAGTTATAGTATAGTTGTGGTCGAAATAGAAGTCATATTACAGTAATCGAAAAAACGTTCATAGGTACAGTATGCACGAATCAAATTCATAGTAATAGTGCAGTTGAAAAAAGTCATAGTATCAGTATGTCAAAAAATAGATAGCATGTTGAAAAAAGTCTAAAAAAACAGTATAGAGCCTGTCTTAACAAGTCATTAGTATATGTATGTCTTAAATAGTCATAAGTATAGTATGTCGAAAAAAGTCGTTGTTATAGTATGGCGAAAAAGTCATAGTACAGTATGTTGAAAAAAGTCCTAGTATAGTTATGGTCAACAACCATTTATGCATGTTGAAACCCAAGTCATGAGTCTAGGTCTGTCAAATAACACCAGGTGTATTTCGGCTGATGTTTGAAAAGACAAGTCTTTGCAAACGCAATAGACTGTCTCAACGCATGTTCCTGAAGACCGTCCTTCG
>NW_022605584.1:463758-479619 GCF_008692095.1 Etheostoma spectabile | reverse complement strand
CCCGGGCTTTCACAACTGGTTTTCCTCTCCGAGGGCCGATAAAGGATCACGTTATCTCGGGTTTTTCAGGTGCTCAGAAGACTTCTCGTCTCTCAGCCCGGAGTTAATCATCAGTGACCTTGTGTTCAGTTCAGTAACAAAAATGTGTTATTTGGTGTTTATTAACCCTTGTGTTCTCTTCCTGTTAACCATGAACTTGCCCTTCCCAGGTCGAAATTGATTTTTTTGGGGTGCTTTTCCAATGTTTTTTTTTGTAATTGTCACTTTTTCCAGCTATTGGTGCTTTTTTTAAACCCAAGCTGGTTTAATAACAGGTTTTTTTATTCTTATTCTTGGAATTCATGGTTAACAAACCTCATTTATATCAAATTATACATAAGTTAGTTTAGTTAAAAAGGCAGAAATTATGAATTATTTTGACTAATAGTTAAGATCAGAGGATGTTGAGTTGAAGTTTAGTCCGGATACTGTTTTAAAACCATTTAAAAAAAGAATTCAAACGCTATAAGATTAAATAAAACACCTCCAAAAAATGAATGAAAGTAATCATTAATGTTACCGGATGAATGTTTGGAATTATCCATGTTAATTTTGGGCAATTTGGTTGAAAGAAATCCACATTTCTGATTTAACACTTTGAAACGGGTCAGGAGGACGAATATGCAGTTGCAGTTTTTTGTCAAACAGCAGACCCCTAGAGTCCCTGAGTACTTGTATTTAACATAACTGTTGCATGCAGAGCCGTCTCTGCACTCATGGCCTGATCCCCTCCCCCCCCCCACACCCCCACCCCCCCTCCCCTTGTCGTGAGATAGCAGAACACCACCTACCAAACTTACAACCCGGCTTTGCACGCAGCATTCCCCCCTGAGACAGGAACGAGTTTGCCACACTACCACTTTGTTTAATGACTCTGAGTGTTTTGCATGTTTCCTTTGACAGAATCCAAATAAGGGATGGGACGGCTTGTGTTTTCCCCTGTCAACGTCTCACCACAGTCAGTGTTGAAGACCAGTAAGTCCTTTTATTCTTATTAGTTCTACTGCAGTTTTCATGAGCTGATCTATGGACGCATTGGTTTTTTTTGGATCTGAATTTGTCCAATTGAATGTGTTTTTTTTAAATCTAAAACTTAAATGTTTGGATCTGGATTTGAAGACCATAGGGTGGAAAAAAAAATCAAAATCAGCTGAGGAAGTTTCATGTTTTAATTTCAATAAGGTGAACAAAGTATCACGGAAGTACTCTAACACGTTGAGGTACCACTTGTACCTTACTTGCCTAGTTCCAGTTTATGCTACTTTTTGTTCTACTTTACCACATTTCATATGGAAACTTTGTACTTCACTACATTTATTTTTAAAAACTATTATATACTAAAAACTATTACTGTTCAGATATGACTATCCAATAATATAATACTCACAGTAGCCACTCTGCATTAAGAAAAGGCAGTGGGGGAATTTTTATATATATTTATTATATCCTGGAGTTATATCCTGTACTATTTAAATCCTGTACTTAAGTATTTATATCAATGTACTTAAGTAAAAGTACTAAAACCACGCTGTAAAAATACTCTGTTACAAGTAAAAGTACTAAAACCACACTGTAAAAATACTCTGTTACAAGTAAAAGTCCTGCACTGAAATCATCAAGGAAATGTACTAGAAATATTGGAAGTAAAAGTACACATTGTAGACTAATCCTCCCATTTTAGAAAGAGGAAAGGATCCAGTAAGGCCGTTATATAGTCGGCTCGTTTATTTTATAATAAAAGCCTATATTTTATAAACTACACACACATGTGATTTGTAAAGTATCTCGTGACCAAAGCTGCCAGATGAATACTGTGGAGTAAAAACTTCAATATTTCTCTCTGAAATGTAGTGGAGTAGCATGAAAAAAACTGCTATTTTCACCTTTAAAACTTAGATAGATAATAGATAGATAGATGTTTATTGATCCCAAGAAAAATGGGAAATTCCTGTGTTACAGCAGCGAAATCAGTCCCAAACGTATCATTTCTCTGCTGCCAAAACGAAGACTAATAAGAACAAATCGTCCGACTCACCCCAGAAGATGCTGGGTAATCCCAGCAGAAATGGTGAGGAGCTGTCGTTGCGTCGCAGCGTCTTATAACGAGGGGTTATAATCAGCAGGGCCTCCCTCTCAACGCCGTGACGCGTTTACAGCCTGTCCCCAAACATCCAAGCTCGTCCCTTTCATTCCCATATGGGATTATTGACACCGGGACTGGGACTCCAGGGTAATAAGATTCAGACTGAGCAGCGAGATATGAATTCAGACGTGATTCTGGGAGAATTGTGTGTTCGTTCCCATCCAATTAGATTGAATTTGGTATTGATGACTCAAACAATAATAACGGTAACGCCAGTGAAATGACTGAAAACCTTTTAGTGAGGACTAGATTAGGATTTAAAGTGGATTCTGGTTTCCTACCTGGCCCCAGGTGTGACAACTTCTCTCTTTTGATGCTTTACTATATTATAATTGCATCAGGACAAACACGGGTGTGGCTCTGCTTGCGTGTGTGTGTGTGTGTGTGTGTGTGTGTTTGTGTGTGTGTGTGTGTGTTTGGTTCTGCAAAGAAGTCAACATTGTAAAGACTACCATACACAATGCATAGGAATCTATATATGTAGGCTAGCAAATAATAACCTTAACCCACTATTATTTATATTATCTAAATGCAGAGTAACTCCTAACGCACACACTCTCAGCTGATTGTCCTCCAACAGGACAGCTATTCTCTTTTTCTTTTC
Source organism: Etheostoma spectabile (assembly GCF_008692095.1). Taxonomy (NCBI): domain Eukaryota; kingdom Metazoa; phylum Chordata; class Actinopteri; order Perciformes; family Percidae; genus Etheostoma; species Etheostoma spectabile. Next base: position 476,833 of record NW_022605584.1, on the reverse strand, counting down.
TATCCCTTTTCTCCGACATGCACTCCCAATCGCACCTGACAGACGACCTCTAGTACCGAACTAAAGAAACGAGCCACTTTTGTAAAAAAAAAAGGAGTAGAAAGTATTGATATTCGTGTTAAAATGTAAGCAGTAAAAGTAAAAAGTCGCCACAAAAATAAATAGTAAAGTAAAAAAATCTGGAATGTGGAATGTGGATTACAGAAGCTACAGAGATGGAGGGTGGTGGAGCAACAGGTACATCAGATCCACCATGGTTTTATTATGGGTTATTAGGGTTTTATCGTTTATTAATTCACGTTGCCTCGAGTTCGAGTGAGTTAAAGACTACTTCAGGGCTTTCTATGGAGTTATAGGCGCGTGTGAACATGACATGAACAGTACTACGGGGGGCTAGGCGGTCTGCATGGTCCGAATCAGTGGGAAATACACAACATAGCTTAATCTATATGAAGACATTGTTCATTTTTTGAATATCCAGTGTGTTGAATTCAGCTAAATCTGCAAAGCAGCTCGAGCCGTCACATGAAGTGGAGTGGAGAGTGTGACATGTAGTAGTGTAGAGATGGAGAGTGTTTCTGAAGCTGGCAGCAGTCCTCCCTTCCTGTGTTAAAAAACAAGTCTGTATTTGATCATCACACCCGCTAAAAGATCACGTTCATTTTGTGGTGCAGTAAAGTGAAAAGTTCCAAATCAACATCTGCATCAACATTTAGACCCAAGTTAGTTCAGCCGTACTCAAGTGAATTCCACAAAGTATAGTCTCATGCACGTGAAACAGCATTGTAGTTATCTTTGTTTGACATATAATGTCAAGTCTGGGATGCATACCCACCACTCAACCACAACTTAAAACCTTAAAGGACATCAACAGCACCTGTTGTTCCTCTGCCCTCTGCAGCAGTGCCGCATATTTCAAACAAGCTCACAGACCTTGCACATCTATTAGTTATTATATAAAATATAAGCTTTTCTGTATGTGTGGAGAATGCCTCTCTATGTCACCCAACATGTTTCAGTCCAGGGGGGAGGGTTACCCAACATTTGTATTCATGAAAACATGCTCGTTTGATGCATACTTCTCCCTGAACGGCTGTCACGTCCCACTTGGGGAGCTTCTAAAATCCGCCGCAGTTGGACCAAATTTGCTAGGAAAGGTTCTTCAGTGTTTGAATGACTGGGCGGGACAGCTGTCAACATCTGGCTCAGTTACATGGCGTGGGACAGGTATTACCCAGTGGGCTTTGTTGAAAAGCTTAGTCACTTAGTAATTAGTAAGTAATGGAGAACGTGTGCATTTAGTTCCCATGCTCATTGTGTTTCCACAACAATACTAGAGTGCACATCTACTGAAATGGCCAAAACCAGAAAGCCGACGTTAGATCATTTATGTATGTCGTGCTTGTAAAAAGTCAATGGTTAACTGTTCGTATTTGCCAAGCGCAAACTAGCGCAGAAAGCGTTATAAATTACAGGGCAGGGTCACGCCTTTTTTCACGATGGAGTGTCAGAGGAAAAATCCATTGCTGGCGAAGGGAGGGTTGGGTTTAACTGGGCTAAAAACTCCCCCGGTAGCCTCTTTATTATATTCATCATCATCATTGTCTGCATAACCGTTGAACATTATGATCCATACCCAAGGGATCCTTTCATTTGGCCTGTACAAAACATATGGACCATGCAAGCTGATACCACACTGCATGGTGACCTCAAAAGTACCACGACTCACTGTTATTATTTATAGTATATATATATAGATATATATATATATATATATATTAAAGGGTGGCGATGAAAGTGGCGGTTTTATGGTGAGGCGACATGCAATCGGCTCAAAGCTCAGGAGTTCAAAGGTCTAACGGCATGTGGGACGTGGGTCTCTGAGTCTGATGGAGCGGGACCGGATCCTGTTGGGGGGTTTGGGTCTGGGATAATCCTGTTGGCCTCCTTCTTGGTCTACATGTTTCTAAAGAAGTCTATGAGAACATGACCCTAGTTCTCACATGATTTCTTACCTAATTAATCATTTTCAAGTCTTCTTCACTACAGCATGACGCTCGTTTAGTAAATCATGGTCCCGGTGGTTTTAGAATAGACGATAAAGCAGGGGGTTCATTAGGGCGGGGCTACCTTGGGATTGTCAAGGTGCGGCGACCTGTCAATCAGGACAGGTCGCCGTTTTGTTTTTGTGTGTTGTTCTACCTAACGTAGAAAACCAACGCAGATACAAGAGCAGAAATCCTCTCAGACAGGCCTCACGTGGGATTCATGAAGCGTTCCTATCCTCAGTTTGGAGGCCACGCCCCTACTATTCACCGCATGGCCAGGCGTAATCCGGCTACGAAGCGGTACTTTCCAGAGGTGGGGGTTGGATCCCTGACATCTCAGGTTCATCTGCAGGAACATGTGTCCCGGTTGACTTCCTAAAAACTGGTGTTAGGCTTTAGGAAGGATGTGGACCAGAAGGAGATCACTGATGGGGTCAACGGTGATGAGTGATGAGATTCCTTAGGGGGCAAGATGGAGACAGGGTGGGTGAATTAAAACACTGTCTGAGCTGAAAACACATCTTGATGTTACATAAGGACCCTGTTCATGTTGCATAGACATATTAATTGCATTGTGTGTCTGTTAAGAAGCACAAAGGCTCTAAAACCTTCCCCGTTAACTGGCGTTTCAGCTCAGTGGAGGCTAGGTCAGTGGATTCAGGTCGGGGGGGGTTCAATCCAAAGTACTCGCATATTTATGAGATTACCGTAAAAATTTGCCTGAATTCTCCTTTAACGGAAGGTGCTTTACCTTGCCGTTTATCTCCACATAGTCAAACGGTATTTTGCAGTTCCCGTCCTGCAAATTTCACCTCTGCCGACACATTTCTGTGATTAATCGACCAAATTAGTTAACCAGAATGTAACAGTTGATTTTCCTGGGATGTGAGTATGGTGGACTGCACAGAGAGAGAGAGAGAGAGTGACTGCAATCTTTTTTTGAAATTTGTTTTTTTTTATGGCTTCACATCATCTTCCGGTCCTGTTGCTGGATCCACTCAGAATCTCCTTCTGGTGCTGGGGAAGTTTTATTGTTCTATTGTTCTATTTTCTTCATTCGTCTTGACATTTTTGCTCTTTGACTGTTTCATTTTTACCTCAAGATTTGAACTCTGCAATAGAAAAAGGGACATTTCCCGGGACATGTCTGCATGTATTTAATATAACTGTCATCTCTTATCTTCATGCAGCTGTCATATCACCCACACACACACACACACACACACACACCAGGGCCTCTAAGTGCTGCAACTCCTTTTCCTGTTTTTGTTATTTTTTGTACCATATAAGGCTTACTTTACTTTAAAGACCCTTTTCTGTGCACCAATGATTATTTTCTGGGCATTTTATGGCTATATTTGATAAGACAGCTGAAGACATGAAAGGGGGGGGGGGGACTCGTTGCGTCAAGGAGGAAACCTCCATATAGGGGCGCCTGCTGTACTAACTGACCTATCTGAGACCCCCCAACCGGACCACCTCTGCACACAGTCAGGGTTGACATGAACCTTTTGAGGGACCTGTCTTTGGACAAGAAAACGGATCTCCAGAGTCCAGGATCTGAAGTAATACTTACACGCCAGGTAGTGGAGACTTGAATATGAAATTATACTACATCTAAAATAATGTTGTAGACATACCAATGGATTTTGCCACAAAATGTTGGTATTAACGTTATTTTTTCTACCCGGCAGAGGCTCCTTTAAAAGGTGGAGCTACTTCACAGTTGATTATTGGCTGATATGGGATCTGAGGTTTTATAATAACTGACGTTACGAGGCAGAGAGCCAGTCCCGTCAACCTCCTGCTTCATCCACACAATGCACACACATTCATTATGAGGACAAGTTCATAATCGCCGTTGCTGGGTTACCTGTCGTTAATAACATGACGTCGTTTGTACATAGGGACCAGTTAACGTCACCTGCCACATGGTCTCTAACGGTCCCTCACAGTGAAGTCCTGAGTCCATGGGTCACTAGGTTAGTCTGGATCACTAGGTTAGTCTGGGTCACTGGATTAGTCTGGGTCACTGGGTTAGTCTGGGTCACTAGGTTAGTCTGGATCGCTAGGTTAGTCTGGATCACTAGGTTAGTCTGGATCACTAGGTTAGTCTGGATCACTGGGTTAGTCTGGGTCACTAGGTTAGTCTGGATCACTAGGTTAGTCTGGGTCACTAGGTTAGTCTGGATCACTGGGTTAGTCTGGATCACTGGGTTAGTCTGGATCACTAGGTTAGTCTGGGTCACTGGGTTAGTCTGGATCACTAGGTTAGTCTGGGTCACTAGGTTAGTCTGGGTCACTAGGTTAGTCTGGATCACTAGGTTAGTCTGGATCACTAGGTTAGTCTGGGTCACTAGGTTAGTCTGGATCACTAGGTTAGTCTGGATCACTGGGTTAGTCTGGATCACTAGGTTAGTCTGGATCACTAGGTTAGTCTGGATCACTAGGTTAGTCGGGGTCACTGGGTTAGTCTGAGTCACTAGGTTAGTCGGGGTCACTAGGTTAGTCTGGATCACTGGGTTAGTCTGGGTCACTAGGTTAGTCTGGATCACTGGGTTAGTCTGGGTCACTAGGTTAGTCTGGATCACTAGGATAGTCTGGATCACTAGCTTAGTCTGGATCACTAGGTTAGTCTGGATCACTAGGTTAGTCTGGATCACTAGGTTAGTCGGGGTCACTGGGTTAGTCTGTAGTCACTAGGTTAGTCTGGATCACTGGGTAAGTCTGGATCACTAGGTTAGTGGGCACTAGGTTATCTGGATCAGGGTAGTCTGGATCACTAGGTTAGTGGGTCACTGGGTAGTCTGAGTCACTAGTAGTCGGGGTCACTAGTTAGTCTGGATCACTGGGTTAGTCTGGATCACTGGGTTAGTCTGGGTCACTAGGTTAGTCTGGATCACTAGGATAGTCTGGGTCACTAGGTTAGTCTGGATCACTAGGATAGTCTGGATCACTAGCTTAGTCTGGATCACTAGGTTAGTCTGGATCACTAGGATAGTCTGGATCACTAGCTTAGTCTGGATCACTAGGTTAGTCTGGATCACTAGGTTAGTCTGGATCACTGGGTTAGTCTGGATAAAAGGGTGCTCCTAAAACATTCCTCTCTGCAACTTCTCAACCTCATCTGCTACATCTCTCCAGCTATTGTCCCTTTGTCGGCTTCAGCTAAGAAAGAAAAAGTTCGCCCCAACACGTCCACAGTCCTTAGGACACGTCAGATCCCCTTCTGCAGTGAGTGCAGGCTCTTTGGTGGAGCTCTGCTTTGAATAAAGTTCCATCGTGACAAAGTAATGGACTCCTTGATGAGTGACATGAAGACACGAATCAGAGGAACCCAAAACATTGAAATTGTGAAAGAAAAAAAAATAAACCAACATGAAGTGTCAAAATCCATTATGTCTACGAAATGACTTTAGAGGTAGTATGATTTCAAGTTCAAGTCACCCCTACCTTACCGTGTTACTTTACATCATGGCGTCTGGAGATCCGTTGTTCTTGTTGAAGGGGGCTTTTGGAGGCTTTCAACGGCACCGATGATCTTTTCTGCAGTCCTAAGTGGCCGTTGTAGTCTGCTCCGGTCCTTTTTGGGGGCAGATCCAGACCAGACAGTGATGGACGTGCAGAGGACAGACTGTAGAAGTGGATCAGCGGCTCCTTAGGTAGGTTGAGGTTCCTGAGCTGGCCCAGGAACTACATCCTCTGCTGGGCCTTTTTGATGATGGTGGCAGCGTTGGGCTCCCACTTCAGGTCCTGGGATATAGTGGATCCCAGAAACCTGAAGGATTCCACAGCAGACACAGGGCTGTTGAGTATGGTGATGGGGGGAAGAGTGGGGGGGGGAGGCCTCCTGAAGTCCACGATCATCTCCACAGCTTTGAGCGTGTGAAGCTCAAGGTTGTTAGGCCACAAGCAAGAGAAAATAAAATTTCAAATCGTCTTTAAACTGATTTTTTATTTGGTGTATTCTAATATTTAGGTAAAATGACTTCTCAAAGAGCGGTGGTGGTGCTTTCCCTGGATGCTGGAGCAGTCGGCTCACTTAAAGATGGCGTCAATTTCCAGAAAAACCCAGAAGACGGAAAATGTTACATCATATACAAGACCAGCACAGGCCTTAAAGCCTGCAAGAACCAATGCAAACACCAGGGGGGCTTGTTCATCAGGGACATTGAAGACCTGAATGGCAGGTTAGATCAGTCTGGCAGAAGCACGTAGCAGAGATGATTGTACCTTTCCCTCTGACTGACGGCCTGATCTGCTCCCACAGGACTGTTAAATGCACCAAACACAACTGGAAGTTAAACGTGTCGACAATGAAATACGTGAATCCACCTGACAGCTTCTTGCAGGACGAGCTGGGTGAGTTTCCGGAATTTCCCCTTTGCTAAGGGTGGTACGATGTCGTATCATCATGATAATTACCTTACAATACAATATCATTTTTATAACACAGAGTGACAGCGAGACGGAGGAGGGCAGGGACAGGAAGTGCAGCTGAATGAATGCATGTTTTAAATAGCGTTTGATGATTGTGTGGCGCACCGCCACACATTAGTCTATGTGTGGGAAACACTGAGCTGGGACTGACCTCTGCAAATCCCGCCAAGCATGTATGTCATGTCACTTCCAGAAGTAGAGATTTTGGATGATGGGGGGCTTCAGCTGATCGAGTTGAGCCCCGTCGACCCCTGGCTGGAGGACCCTCGAGAGCCTCTGGAGCTCCAGGACGGAGAAGTCAAAGTATGTATCTGCCGTGTCCTGCAGGAACTACCACTATACTAAGCCTAGTTGGTCAGATCTGTCCATTGCGACAACCGAATTGTGAACTTCCCACCCAGGTGACGTACTTGACCCACGCCTGCATGGACCTGCAGCTGGGGCCAAGGCACTTCCTGTTTGACCCCTGGCTGAAGGGTCCTGCGTTCGCCAGAGGCTGGTGGCTTCTCCACGAGCCTCCGGCAGACTCCCTGGACCGACTGTGCGCAGCAGATCTCATCTACATCAGCCACATGCACTCGGACCACCTCAGGTGAGCTCGGCACTGTTGTTACACTGAAATCAGCTTTAATAATATTTTGTTTAATCTGACCCTCCCTGTGTCTTTCCTAGTTACCCCACACTGAAAGTCCTGTCCGAGAGGAGGCCGGATGTCCCCATTTATGTGGGTGACACGTCGAGACCTGTCTTTTGGTGGGTAAAGTCCTGATCACTTTAAAACTGAATCTCTAAATGGGTTTGAAGTTCCCATTGTGCCATTATGCCCCTCTCTCTCTCTGTGTTTTGATGCAACAGGTATTTGGAGCAAAGTCAAGTCAAGCTGACCAACATCAACGTGGTTCCGTTTGGAGTCTGGCAAAATGTAACTCCCATCAAAGGGCAATGACTTTAAAATGTGGATCTTAAATATGAACTTTCATGATGAAATAGAAATGAGAAAACCTTTTAATCGGTCACTACCCTTGGTCTCCGCCAGATTGACGAAGACCTGAGATTCATGATCCTGATGGACGGTGTGCATCCTGAAATGGACACCTGCATCATTGTGGAATATAAAGGTGCGTGCTGTCGTGATTGGTTATGCAGGACAGGGATTGGACCAATGAGGAAACAGCACGATGAATTCATTTTCTAAAAGCTAACAGTGAACAAGAGACCAACGGCAGACCGACAGACAGACAGGCTGACCGGTAACAGATAGACTGGTAACAGACAGGCAGGTAACAGGCAGACAGACAGACAGGTGAAAGACAGACAGGTGAAAGGCAGATGGACAGGTATCAGGTCCTCCTGACACTCAGTTGCAGACTTAAAATCCATTCTGTCCGATGGCCTTGTTACAATGTCTTTGGATTGCAGGTCACATGATCCTGAACACTGTGGACTGCACCAGGCCAAACGGGGGCCGGCTCCCACAGAATGTGGACTTGATGATGAGTGACTTCGCTGGGGGTGCATCTGGATTCCCCATGACGTTCAGCGGGGGCAAATACACTGGTGAGGCTGCCCCATTCTTGGTAGTAATTAAGATTATTTTGGGGGCTTTTTGGCCTTTAATGGACAGTAAAGGGCCACAGATGGGATTCAAACCCTGGACCACTGTGGTAAGGACTCAGCCTTGGTATAAGGGGGGCACACCAGCACTAATATTAAATGTGATAGTTTAGTGTATCATTTACCATTGCTTTTGATTTCTTAAATGTAGTCATGCTACTTCTGAATGCATCCTAGTGTATACGTTGCTTAACATAATGGTTACTCCAAAATGTTCTCAAATGAACAAATGTCCTGTTTTAAGTGCTGCTGTGGTTAGTTAAATGAATGAATCTGAGTTTCATACCCCCGCTGCTGCCATGCTGTCAGTGTAACGGTGCGTGTCCGTGACCAGATTCCTGGAAGGCCGAGTTCATCAAGAACGAAAGGAAGAAGCTGCTGAATTACAAAGCTCTGCTGGTCAGGTCCCAGCAGCCGGCCATCTACTGCCCATTCGCTGGCTACTTTGTGGAGGCTCATCCATCAGACAGGTACGTGGCCGCGGGGGGGGCGCAGGGTGCTGCAGCACCCCCTAAGGGAAAGGAGGTCTGCATTACAGGAAAGTGATGTCATCTTCTGGGTTCTCAGACTGTTCTAGCGCTTCTCTTCTACCACTTCGTGATTATGTCTACGTTGCTGAAGATGATTTATCTTAAATCTCGTTGTGACGCTATTTGGTTAAAGCACCAGTTGTCAACCCTGTGATATCGCCACGGTATCGTCATCGAGTTATTAGGATAGGACGGGACAACAAGGGGACATTCTCAGGTGTACAGACTGGAGCTGAGGGGAAACATGCACTGAAGTATCTGTGTGTGTGTGTGTGTGTGTGTGTGTGTGTGTAGATACATTAGGGATACAAATATTAAGAACAGGGCGGAGGACCTCAATGCGCTCATCAATAAGCTCGCACCAGACGTCAAGACGTGGACGCCCAAACCAGGAAGTGTTCTGGACCTCGGCCTCGCTCTGAGAGACCCCACCAACAGGTTGGCAACATCTAAAGCTCAAAAAGTGCTCTAATGCTTTAATTGTTGTCATGCAAAATAACAGGCAAGTCACAGGCCTAGCTCAGGAACTGTGTGTCTGTGTTTTTCTATATTGACTTAGTCACTACATTGTAAGAATGATAATTATCATTAAACATCCCTGTCAGCCAGGGCAGGGTTCAAACAGGCCGTTAACGCTTTTATGGCAGGGATCGTCTCTCCTCCCAGTTTTGTACCCTAGTGGGCTCGCCCATAGACAGTTAAAGAAATGGACCAACAGGTCCTGTTGCTCTGGACCGAGACCAGTGAAGTCTCTTAGAAGTCTTTCCCGGTGAGTCAGTTTCTCTCCACTGACCACCGACAAGCAAAGACAACAGGCTCCACCCCGACAACCCAGACGGCTGCACCTGATTGGATGAACGTTCACGAGGGGCTGTCTGCTCCCCGATTTCAAAACAGACCGTACCACATGCTCGTTTGGAAAACACTGATTTCGTGACAATAGTTCGCCGAAATGTGCTTCTGACAACATTTTATGCGAGAAATAATGTGCAGCTGCTGAATCCGGTCTCTTTAAACGATTCTGTGAGTTTTGGAGAGGTGCTGAGTCGAGCTGGACGCTTCTCTCTTGCATAAAGTAATCTGAATTCAACTTTATGTAAATGAGGAGCGGGCGACTCATCTCCGAAGTCGGCGCCACGCTACCAGCATTGCACGGCTGGTCCAATGGACCCTTAGCATGTCACGTCACGCTCTACTCACGCAAATCACGAACGCCATGTCGGACGGCGGAAGAGCTATGCTGTAGATAAACGCGTACACAATGTTGGTTGCATGGTTCTCGAGGCAGGGAAAAGGTTTACACTGGCTGCAGGTGAATAATGGAGGGATCGGTGGATGGAGGAACGGATGAATGGATGATTTTGTCTAAACAAATACATATGTAAAGAAAATGTCATATCTTAATAACCTTAAACAATCAAGCATAACAAATTAGGTTGTGTACAGGTTGACTTACATCAGTAATGCATCCACAGTCTAAATTCAAATAGGATTTCACCCTGTAATCTAACATAAATCAAACAATATGTGTTAGCTTTCAGGCATAACATTCAACTTGAGCAAGTATAAGTGTTGCACAATGAAGAAGTCCATTGGACTGACATCATTCCTTTCTCTGTTCAACCAGAACAGGGTCACAGGCCTGAAGGGTGGAGTTGTAGAAGCTTGGAAAGGGGCCTGGTTGGAAACTTGACATTTAACACGTTTTTTTTCTTCTGTTTGTCCACGGTCATGTGAACAAAGAGAACAGAGAAGAAGAGTAGTTTTGATTGCAACACACACAGAGGCATAATGACTTTAATATTTCCTCATGACACCATAACTCTACATTGCAAATATTTGTTTGCTTCTATATATACACATGGCGACCTGTAAATTAAGTTTGCATGTGAATATTTCTAACTACACCAGTGAGGCCATCACCAATCCTCCAGCTGGTGCAAAAATCTACAAGGACAGTTGGGATTTCGACTTGTATGTGGATGAACTTAACAGCGCCATCAGCAGTGAGATATTTAAACATGAAAGCTGGATCCGGTTTTATTACACCTGGGCAGGCTTTCAGAACTACAACCTTGTTGTGCGGGTAAATATGCTGGACGCACGAGATCCTCGCCGCTCTTTTAAAACACCTGTCGCAGACTGGGGCTGGGCTCTTCCTTTTCATAAATGCTGCTGAGCTTTGTAACATCTCAATGTGGTGTGAATGTTGGCTTCTACGGTACATGGAGTCCTGGTCAGCCAGGGAACTAGTCCTCATTCGCTAGATCAGATCGCTAGATCACTTAGATTCACATCAATTCAATTGTTCTGTTCATTTCACTGAAATCCTAAATTTGCTGGGGTATATTAGTTCTGCAAATGTGTGGGGACAGTTCTACAGAGTCCTAGCAGGACCATGGAGGGACACGTGGAGGTTGGATCCTGCAACGTGGAGACATTCATTTTCATGCCTTCAACCTTTGAGTGGTCTTCCCTCTCTGCCTGCTTGCTTTCAAAAATCTGTGGGGGGTGAGCTTAATTTAACCCGAAGACTGCTCCTATTGGCTGAGCCTGAATTCTTTTCCTTCTGTCGCTTCTTCAAAGTGGATGTCTGTTTGATGAAATGCACATGTCCTAATACGGCGTGTATGTTCCAGGTGATCGAGACAGATGATGAATTTGAACCCCTAACCGATGGCTATGACTACTTGGTGGACTTCTTGGATCTGTCGTTCCCCACCAAGAGGCCTGACCGAGAGCACTCCTACGTAGAGGTGAGCTTTAGTAATCTTTGACTCTTCTGACATGAAAAAACCACCAGCAAACAATGATGATGAGTAGAGTAACAAAAAGTCTACATATCATCAGATTCTCCATGGTTTTAAAAGATGATTAAGAGTCAGATGAGAAGCTTCTTGCTTTGCCGTAGCAGTGATCTGATGTTTCTTGGTTCCCTCCTTAAAGGTTAAAAACAGGATTGGGGTGATGAGATACATGGTGCTGCACGGGCGTCTCTGGGACGATCTGTACATCGGCTTCCAGAACCGCATAAGCCGAGACCCGGATATTTACCACCACAAGTACACGCACCTTGCTTCTAATACCCAAAACATCACGATTCAGTCATTCATTATTTTTGTGCAGGGTTGGGTTGTGATGAAATGTAGAAATGAAGTATCTGTGTTCAGCATTTTAGTATTTTCAACCCAATGTTTACCGGTGCTTTGCTCCATTGTAAACGTTCTGAATGTGAACCGGTCCGGTCTGTGTCTAGGTTCTGGAACCACTTCCAGACAGAGTTACCAGTTGACAGGCCGGACTGGGACCAGTTCCTGCAGCTGGAGACCTCCATGGACGAGCCTGACACAACACAAGAGGAGCCAAAGAATTGGAACAACATTGTCATGTTAACAACATTAACATTGGGTGTCCTTGTGGCTGCTGTAGTTGTAGTTCCGTGGTAATCTTTGAACCATTTCCCCGGGAGTTACTGTATTTTACCTGTTATGTTTGGTTTGTGACCCTGTAGGCTGTGTGTTGGTTATGGATTATGGATTAGGTTGGGTTAGAAAAATGCCCAGGGGGGGGCAGCTTTTGACTCTTTTCATGCTATTGTATTAAGGCTGAATCCCATTCCTCCATCTTACCCCTTACCCCTAACCCTTGGCCCTTGGAACCAAGTGGGGGGTTAAGTGTGAAACCCCCTAGGAAATGGGCACCAACTGGGACTGACGTTCTTATCTGAGTAGTAACTTAGGTCTGGTTGCAGTCATATGTGTATACACAATCATGGTGTGTTGTATACATGTTCAGTTATCACCGTTTTGAATGTCAGTGATGTTCAAATATTAAATAGAAATAAAACACAATTGAAACTTAAGACCAAAAACAAACAAATAACTACAGCTGTTCTGATAATCAGACCAGTCTGAAGAAGGTTGGCCAGTAAACCCCCCCCCCTCACAATTCTGTGATCCCGTATCATAACCAACAACAATATACAAGTGCATGAACAGGAATTGATTACAAATGATTACAATAACACAGTACCAATGCAATAAGGAATGGGTACAACATGAACACATGATTTAAGAAACTGTGCCTTGTGTCCTAAAAGCACGATATGAATAAAAATGCAGTGTTATTTAGCCTACTTTGCCTTAAAAGTGAGCAATGGGAATTAATGTCTTTGAGAATGTGTTTGAACAAATCTCTAAAAACCGTGTCTAATTCTAAGTATCTTTCTACAACAGATGGCAAATGGTATGTAGAAATTACAAGATACCTGCTCACATTTTTGATCTTCAATTCAAACCTTTATTTAACCAGGATAAAAAAAACTCCTTTTAACAAGAGTGTCCTGGCAAGTGGCAGCGGCACGTTTCAGATAGACAGAGACACTTACGTGTAAATACATAAACACACTTTCACTCATATTCAAACAACAATGTCATCATAAAA